>NC_056733.1:916152254-916284754 GCF_019279795.1 Protopterus annectens
GGGCATGCAAAAACAAAGCAAAAGACCTGCGGGCAAGTTTTGAGGATCACCAATTCATATGTGGTACATTTTTGGGCTGGGGGAAGAAACCATAGCGCCCAACAAAAATATCTGTGGATACAAAGAAGAAGTGAGATGAATTGAAGGCCTAAACACTGTGAGGCAGTATCATGATGGTCTCAAATGTAAAGCTATGTGTTATAAATAACTGAGTGGGTCTTAGGAATTCTTTAGAGCACTCTGTGTAACACTTTCATATTCATATGTAGCCAGTTCTGCTATGTTTGTGTTGAATGTTTGTTTAACCACAGGGTATAACGGAATGTGATCCCAGTGGGTCAGTGTTTTTACCCTAACCTAGCCAGCAAATAAAGTAGTAAAACTATATTTTTTTATTTATTAACTTTATTTTGGACACTATTTCTAGACAGCGGTGATATTAGCATACATCTCTGAGGTGTCTGTCCAGTGTTTAACATGATAGACAATTGTACACAGTTTGTTTGCAAAGAAATTTTGTCCAGCAGAATCAGTGGTCACTGTCCCCTTGGATGCATCTGGTGTTGATTCAGGTGGCTACTTCAGTTCTTTATCTTAGATGAAGATGTTTGGCAGAGTCTCTTCATACACAGTCATGTTAAAAGTGAACTCTCTCTTTGAAAGTTTACAGCACCTCGTCACCTTCATTTCTCAGAGATTGAGCTGCAAGGCAGCTTGGTATTTCAGCTAGCTAGGAAATATTGGCTGTTGCATTTGTTTTGCATGGAGGCTGTGAGATTATGGGACTAGACTGCTGTCATTTTTAACTAGGGCATATTAATGTTCTTCATATATACATCACTCTCTGTATATTTGCATGTTTCACGTACAGGAGATAATATAACCCATATTCAAAGGGTTTAGAAGTAGCTTTTTATGTCTTCAGGTTTGAAGGAACAGACCATGATGCATTTACGTCAGAACAAACTTGTTGTATGATGTTTCTTCTCAGCATTAATTCAACACACTTTATGTAGAGCTTGGCAGCACCAGTTCATAGGTTTATACTAGGCTAACGATCACCAGGGCCTTTATAAGCCTAGCCATAGAATCCAACCCAATTGTGTCCCTATTTATCGTGGGCACTTATTAGGAAGGAGGTATGTTGGGAAGTTTCAAAAGGTTACGTGGGGGTTATGTTTGGGCATTACTGTCTGTCTCAGTGTATCAGACTAAGGGGAATTTCCAATTACCCATCCACTGGTCAAGGTTACACTTAAATAGGGTTAGGAATGGACTGTGCTTCACATTGATGGGAAGCCTGTTCCAGAGCATGGGGATCCTCTTTGGCATATCTGTCTTTCCAACATGTCTTATGTCACAAACAAAATTTAAATGATCTGTTGCTTCTGAAGCTGTTCATTTTGCAAATGTGCAAAAGATCTGTCAGGCAGGATCCAAGGATGCCTTGTATGCTAGATGCCAGGCATAGATTGCACCTCCGTAACTTTTAGGAGATCGAATATAAAAGTAGGGCTTTAAGAAGATCGGTATAGGGCAGTGTTTTATACCCCAGATTCTCTGCGTAAGGAACCTTTGTGGGCAAGCATTTATCTGGTTAGGTACATGTCGAAGGGGGCATTATACTCAATGGTTGGTCTGATAAAGGTCAAATAACATGATACTGTGACTTCCATGGAACTAGATGACATGCCTTTAATTATATGTTGGGTGACATAGTGATTTTCTTATTATCTAGGCCACATGTTGGTCAAAGGCCAGATTACGGTCTACATATGTTCCCAGATATTTCATTACTGAGTTAACCCTTAAGGGTGTTTTATTGATGGAGTGATTAGCTTGGGTGGTTTTCCCAAAAGGCACTATTAATGCATGTCTTGTCATTGAGTTTTAGTCCGTGAGTTTACCAGTCATTTGTCTATGTTGGATCCTCTTGTAAGATGTTTGTGTCACGGGGAAAATCAATGATGGCTCCCAATTCACAGTCATCTGTGAACTTTGTCAAACAAAAGCCCTTGACATTGGCCTTTATCTCTGAGTAAATGCCAAATAGGAGTGGTCCCCGCAGAAAACCCTAAGGTACCCCGCTGGTGGCTGGTCTCTTAGTGAGATGGTATCACCAATCTTAACTTCCGGGTCCTATATGTGCGCCATCTGGCAATCTAGCAAGGTATGTAGGGATTTATGCCCTGTTCGGTGACTTTGTCAACTATACCGGAGTGGGGCATTTATCAAATGCCTTAGCCAGGTCCATATAGGCAGTTTGCACAGTATTGCCCTCATCCATTGCCTTGGTGACCTTCTCAAAGAAGTCTGCTAGGTTTAGCAGGCATGACCTTCCCTTGAGAAAACTGCTAAACTGGGCTGGGTACGGTTTCTGAAGGTTGCCTGTATCTTTGCTGAACATTTGCATGATGATTTGTTCCATAACTTTGCATATTAGACTAGTCAGACTAATGGGTCTTGTAGTTTCTGTGGTTGGTTGATGGTTCACCCATGTGAAGTGGGATGACCATTGCAGTCCTCCATTCTCAAGGTACAAAGCCTGTTTTGAAGCTACAGTTGAAAAGTGACTCAAGTAAGTGGTCCTGATAGGTCATGCTTCAAGCTGTTTAGGAGGCATCCAGTGATGTTGTCTGGGCCAGTCGAGGCTATGTTTTTGGCCTTAGCTAGTGCTGCCAGGACCTGCTCCCTGTTAATACTTGGGTGTGTGGGGGGTATGCTGGCTGGTATTTCATGGGGTAAGACGGGGGTGTCGTGGGGTTGAAATTTGAGCTGAATTTGTCAACCAGCAAATTTGATGTGTTGCTGAGTTAAGGTGTCATCATTGGCCACCAGTTGTGCTGCCTTTGAGGTTTTGGACATAGTTGTAAAAGGCCTTGTGGTTGTCTTTACCCTTTGAGGCTATGTTGACCTTGTGACTGACCTTGCTAGACTCAGTCCTCTTAGTTTCCTGTCTAGTTTAGCGAGCGCCTATCGTTGTGGAAGTACTGTTTTTGATTTCTTTCCCCTTTTGTTATACGCTGTTACATTCACTGTTATGGTTAGGATTCCACCAGTCTGCTTTGTTTTGGGCTTCCAGTAGGTATAGCAGCCTTTATGCAACCATTTGCATAGCTGTACAGGATCTCTGAACAATTCCACATAGGTTTCTGTGAATTTGCGGTTGGGAAGGTCATCATATTTTGACACCATCGCTTAACAGGGTGTATTTTACTTTGGAATAGTTCGGAACTGTTATAGTTTTGCTGGGGTTACAGAGTTGATTTTTATTTAGAAGTAAACCACTTTGTGGTCTAGCCTTACTAGTCAGGACATGACAAGGGGGGGTGGGGTGCAGTGCTCTGCCGTATTGGTGAGTACCAGTTCCAGTATATTTAAACCACTGGTGGGTGTGTGCACTATCTGGTTAAGGGTACAGGAATCACTGTGCCTGTGAGTATGAGACAGTGTATTTATCCCATTCTATGGAGGGGCAGTTGGTCTCCCATGAATAGGGTATTTGGTGTAATGATGAGTGCCTCCAGTAGATCTGGACATGAGCTATAAGATTCTAGGGTCATAGAGGATGACCTACAGTTAAGACTGTTGTTCTGGGGTCTATATACTTTCGAGTATGCGGGAGAAGATCGGATGCATGCTGGTTGACAGAGGTTTTGGTTGGTTATTTGAGGCACCTGGTAGTAACTAGAAATGATAGTGTTGAGTTCTTGTGCAGTCAGTCTGTCACCATTATGCTAGTTATAGTAAGGTGGGGAGATGCATGATACAGCAAATGAAATGACAGGACAGGTGGAACAGCAACTGGTTGCTGTGAAGAAGACCCTGAGGAAGAGTACAAGATTGGAGTGTTGAGTGGAGGAGGTGCATTTGTAATAGGACTGTGTGTGTGTGTGTGTGTGTGGGGGGGGGTTATGGTGCAATGCAATGGTTTGGTGAAAAACTTGCAGTGGATGAAAAAGCTGGGCAATTGCATTGCTTGAAACTGATAGATGAGTTACTTTGATGTAATTGGTATTTTGCTATGAAAAGGAGCAGGATTTGTAGCAACTGTGGTTTCCAGGAAAGTGATTTGCAGTTTATGGTCAACATGTGTGTATATTGAATATTTTTATACAGATCCTTTCAACAACAAATGGAATTTGTGCACGTTTTTTTTTTTTTTTTGCAAATTTAAAACATATTGACATGATTGGCATGATGATTAAGGTCTTTGTCTCACAAACAGAAACTACAGGGTTCAAGCCTGACCTCTGAGGAGAGTTTTTGTTATCACTTTGTCTCTGAGGGATTTCTCCCACCTTCCAAAACTCTCTCAAATTTAAATGAAGTCCTGGCCTACACATGCCTATCAGAGGAGTTGTTGTGTAAACCAACCACTTTAAATATCAGCTGCGATGATGTGCGTCCTGTAAGTAGGAGAACCCTGATCATAACCTGCTTTAAATATCAGCTGCGATGATGTGCGTCCTGCAAGTAGGAGAACCCTGATCATAACCACTTTAAATATCAGCTGCGATGATGTGCATCCTGTAAGTAGGAGAATCCTGATCATAACCTGCTTTAAATATCCGCTGCGATGATGTGCATCCTGTAAGTAGGAGAACCCTGATCATAACCTGCTTTAAATATCAGCTGCGATGATGTGCGTCCTGTAAGTAGGAGAACCCTGATCATAACCTGCTTTAAATATCAGCTGCGATGATGTGCGTCCTGTAAGCAGGCGAACCCTGATCATAACCTGCTTTAAATATCAGCTGCGATGATGTGCGTCCTGTAAGCAGGCGAACCCTGATCATAACCTGCTTTAAATATCAGCTGCGATGATGTGCGTCCTGTAAGTAGGAGAAGCCTGATCATAACCTGCTTTAAATATCAGCTGCGATGATGTGCGTCCTGTAAGTAGGAGAACCCTGATCATAACCTGTGTGACGTGTCCGGGCTAGTCACTGTCAATATAAACATTTTCTTTATATAATTCAGTCATGTTGACTAATGTTGCCAAAAATGGGCATGGGGGGCATTGGCATTTGCTGCTGATTTAAATGGGATGAGGACCTGACCTCTGCCAGGGACCCATGCTAATGGTGGGAGTGGTCTGGTGCCCCTGTTTGCCAGTATGTGCCCATCATAAAGCCTAGCAGCCCTGAGTTAATAAGCTACTGGCAAACTGTGTCTTGTTGCCCAACCTGGGTTACTTGGGATAGCCCTGACCAAAAGCTGGACATAAAACTAATCAACCCGTCAAATAATAACTGAAGAATCACTTGAAATCCAGTGTCTACTCCTTCAGGAGAAGGACAGACTAGAAATGATGTGGATATTGTGGTGAGGGTGAAGCTTCTAAAGACTGAGTGATATTGTCTGAATTAGTGACAGACTTGTGTCGGTCAGACTCCAGTGTAAGGAAAGGGCACTATTCATAATCTCAGCTTGTGCCCTGCTGCAGGAAAAGAGTGGGATGAAGTAGCAGTTGCAGGGCCTGCTGGGTAAAGCAGAACAACATAAGTTGGTGTTCATATTGAGACAGAACAGGATATGAGGACTGCTTGGGTCCACGTGGGTGGGACAACTGGAATAAAGGCTGGGCCATATAGACTTCTCTCTGGCAAATGGCTTGATGGTGGCCAATACATGGTTCAGCAAGAGTGACAGTCACAAAGTAATAGAGTGGCCAACATGCGGTCCTGGTGGACTTCTCCTAGTAAGGAAAGGGCACTGGGATAGACTCAGATTGTTGAGTCATCCATAGTGAGATAGCCACAGTATAAACCACTGGTGGCCACAAGCTGCAAACATTGGTCAGAGAAGGCTCTAAGGTCAAGGGAGACCTAGTTGAAGACCTGAAAGTTGTCTGGAGTAAAAACCCAAAAGTTCAAAGAAATACTCCGGGGTGTAGCAGAAAGAAGAGGAAGTGGGTGGAGTTGAAGTCCGAAGGAGAAATGTCTAGACTTAAAACGGCCTACAAGAGCAGTTAGCATAGTACTTCTGTATAAACCTATGCAAAAAATTGTGGGTGGAGTTTGCTTTTAATTGGGCGCTGTGTTTACTTAAGATGTAACCACTGATTAAATAACTTCCTTTTTTATTCTATATAAATAGAGTAAATATGCATTTTATGTGTTTAAGTGGTGATTTACTGTAATTGGCAAAACAAATTGTAGACTTTGTACAGTGCTAAAAATCACACGTTAAATGTTATCAGTAACACTGTTTTCTTCAGTCATACATTATAGGACTCATAGGACCGGTGCGAAAGCACATGGCTGGGTTATTATAGGGTGTTCATACACTGTTTAAAAGCAGATTTGTATTGTCGAGTTTTAGTAACAGATGGTTGATGGAGTCTATATTATAAACACGAAAGCAAAAAATAGAGACTGCATATCGACACGTAAAGGTCGATGTACAAAAACAGCGAAGTACGTAATCGGCAAAAATGAAAATGCCAAACGTATTTGCTTGGCCATCAAGGTAATCATGGGGATGAGGAAATATGTCCTTTTCCCCACTGTAGTGCAGTCTCGGAGTTTGTATATTTAAGTGAGGGGGGGCACGCATCCCCCACAATGGGGGGTGCAGGGGGGCTTGCCCCCCCTGCAAAAGTGTGTTAGTTTAATTTTATTTAGTTCGTTTGAGCTTACCTGCATGGAGCTGTTGGTTGATGAAATATGTTTGGCGTTTTCATTTTCGCCGATTACATATTTCGCTCTTTTTGTACATCGACCTTTGTGTCAGTGTAGATGTATTTGCTGTTTACAGCTTTCGTGTTTATAATATAGACCTGGTTGATGTGTTTAATCTGTCTTGCAGAATTATATGCGAATATTAAGTGTACCTGTAGCTTGCATATGGAAGAGAGGACTGTAGGAGCCTTTGGAAAATGAACCTGCTTTCTTTATATAGGCATTTAGTGTATAAAGAGTATACGGCCCCTTGGGTATTAAGATACTTAGCAACCTCATCAGAAGTGACAACGTATGATAACCTTGATAGATTACATTGTAATATTCTTATAAACTCCAGTAGTTGTTATGGTAGAGGTAAAATATTTATTGCTTTTCCAAGATAAATTAAAGCGGGCTTAATGTAGTACAAGTGTGCACATATGAGAAGCAATTATGGCTAACTTATATAAAACTAACTGAAGTGGAAAGTGTCTTGAAAACCAAATGAAAGTTAATTAATGTACTTAAGAATCTGGAGGTGAAACAGCTAATGAAGGTGAGTAGTGCTGAAAAGAATTGTATTCGTGACTTGAAGTTTAGCAGTATGGTAAACGAACATGTATAGAATTGTTAATCCAATCACCACGCTGTGGTCAGAGACTGATACATTCCTTTGTAATTGATTTATAGTACCAGATTGGTGGTGCGTGCTTACAGCATGGAGTACAGCTGTAAATCTGATGTATAGTACCAGGTTGGGTGTATGTTCTTACAGCACGGAGTACAGCTGTAAATTTGATGTATAGTACCAGGTTGGATGTGCGTGCTTACAGACAGAGTACAGCTATAAATTTGATGTACCAAGATAGGTTACTGTAGGTGTCTAGCTATGTTTCCCTCTTAGCCTGCTACTGTAGAAAGTACCTGGTTTAAAGCAGAAATAACTGTCTCTACCCACACGGCTAGGGATGACAGCTGCACCCCCACCCCCATCTGCTGTAAATACATTCCCCAGTTAACTTTTTTTCTTTTTAGTTATCAGTAAACCAAGATAAAACTCTATGCGAAAAAATGTAACCCAGTAGATACAATGGAATTGCCCACTTGTAAAATAGAGGCAAAAGCTACTTAAACTGCCACTTTCTGTTTGATTCAAACTTGGTATCTACCCAGAAAGGACACATCTGAAATCAGGTCTATAGATAGTTTTTTTCCCTACTAGATTCTAATAACTCCTAACAATTTGTCTATTTAGACACTTACCCTGCAATCTTTAGCCTGGGGGGGGGTTCTACTAGCCCACTCCGTTTGCTCACTTCACTCCCCTCCCTGCCTCCTATTCCCACCCACCCCCAGTACCTCTACATTTATTCTTAGCCTTAACCTCACCCCTAATTGCCAGTAATTAGGCTACACCACTACTTACCCCCTCCCCATACATCCACCACAATCATGCTACTACCTAATATAATAACAATCCTAACCTGCGTAGTTGTAACTCGCATTGCATCCTACCAAGGCTCCACAGTCACATGCCCCAACAACTTCCACTGTACTCTGTCAACACCCTCCCTCAAAATTTACACTATAACTACACAACCCCTGCCACCATAACCACCCTCCCAATACACACACTCCATTACCAAACACCTAACGCACTCAAAAATAAAATATCCCTAAGATACCATAAGCAATTTACTATGTATATAAAACATATCCTAAACACTCTCTATAAACTAGCCCTCGCTGGAGACATCCATCCAAACCCTGGTCCTCCCAAATCCAACCCAACCACAAACCCTAGTCCAAGCAACCCCCCCGCCCACAACTCAAATCCTAGCCAACAAGAAAACAACAGACCTACTTATGTCCTTAAACATCAGAAGCATATGCAATAAAATCCAAGAACTACACGCCAGCATAAGCATATATTCCCCAGATATTCTCTTCCTAACTGAAACCTGGCTCAAACCTCACATCAGAAGTGAGGAAATACTTCCACCTGAATACATCATCTTTCGTATAAACAAGTTGTCCAAAAAAGGAGGTGGTGTAGCATTGATATTTAAACACCACCTCAATATTCAACTCCTGAACTCATCTGCCCCTCACCACAACACTGAAGAAGTCCTTTATGCCAATCTCAGACTAAACCCAAACAAAACAATCAATATCATAGGATGTTATTTCCCACCGGGGCAAAATATCACACCCCTAGAAAATCTGAGCTGGGCTACTGTATTTCTACCCCAGGAAACCATAATTCTCAGTGACTTTAACATCAACTGGCTATCCTGTAATAACAGTCTCTCAACCATTCACCTTAATCTCCATGGGTTCACTCAACTCATTCAATCTCCTACCCAAATCAACAAAAACCCTAACAATCATACCTTACTTGACTGGATCCTAGTCAACAAAGCCCCTCACTCTTACCTACCTGGCTGCTTACCTGACAGTCTTAGTGACCACTCCCGCACTTTCCTAATTCGGCACCACACAAACAGTCTCAAGCCCATTATCCACAGGCAAATATGGAACAAGTCCAACTTCAACCCCAACTCCTTCATCTGCTCCCTGCAAAAAATTAACTGGTCACCACTAAAATACCTCAACCTAGATGAGGCTGTCCTCCTCTTCAACAGTACCTTCCTCTCCATCCTAAAAACCCATGCTCCTGTAAGAAATGCCAAGGTCCGATCCAGATGTGCCCCATGGTTACAAAAGTCCACCAGAACCCTAATGAAATCCAGAGATAAGGCCTGGGAGCACTGGCGACTAACAAAAAATAACTCAGATAGGCAATCATTCCTTGAACTGCGCAATAAAGCCAAAAGCATATAAAATTAGACAAATCCCTCTTCTATAAATCCACCCTAAACTCTACCAATCACAACCCTAAGCAATTCTGGTCCACTATTAACAATATACTCCACCCAGGGAAGGTTGATACCCCCCAGCCGTCCATTCCCCCTCCTCCAGCAGTATTTCTGAATCCTTCCACAAACACTTCACTGAAACTATAACATCTCTAAACAAACAACACTTCCCTACAACAGTCCCCCAACTCTTAACTCTAAACCCCCCACTCCTCTTTTCTTCACCTCAGTACCTACCTCCAACATAAAAAGACTATTGTCAAAACTTAAACCTACCAAACTCGCAGCTGACAATCTCCCCTCTGAATACTTGAAAACTGCATCTGATAACTCTAGCCAACCCAATTTCAATTCTAATCAACCATTCCATAACAGAAGGCTATGTTCCCTCGATATGGAAAATATCCCACATCATTCCCCTCCACAAAGGCACCCCCTCCACTGACCTCTGCAATTACCGCCCCATTGCTATCCTCTCCCCTCTCTCCAAAATACTTGAAAAATGTATCAACACCCAGGTCTCCAACTACCTCCTAGCTAATAATCTCCTCTCCAAAACCCAACATGGTTTCAGGCCATATCACAGCACTACCTCCTCTCTGCTCTCCTTCATCAACACTATACTTCATCACAAAAACAATGGCCTCTTGCCGTATTTCTAGATCTCTCAGAGGCCTTTGACATGGTATCTCATGACCTACTACTCTGTACTCTCCCCAACCTCTCCTTCTCACAACCAGCCTGCAACTGGTTCCACAGCTATCTACACGGATGCCAGCAATCAGTAATCTGGGACGATAACATATCACCTTGCCTCCCAGTTACTCTCGGAGTTCCCCAAGTGTCTATCCTTGGCCCTCTGCTATTCTCACTTTTCACTAACAACCTACATACTGCCACCACACAAGCATCTCAGTATGCAGATGGCTCTACTCTCATCTGCGCTGCTCCCACTCTACCAGAACTACAACAAATCACACAGGAATCATTCTGTTCTGTAGAAAGCTGGCTATCCAATGCTCGGCTCCTACTCAACCCAAGTAAGACAAAACTTCTCCTGTTCCAACCTTCCAAAGCCACCCAGGACACCCCCCACTTCAACATTCTTGCCAAAGACAATACCATCATCCCTCCATCAGAACACACAAAATAACGGTGTGGAAATAGACAACAAACTTAGATTTGACACTCGCATATCTCTCACAATAAAAAAAGTTCATAAGAAACTTGGTGCATTATATCGAAGCCGCCAATTCCTAACCAAGGCAGCTAGAATCTTCATAGCCATTTCCCAGCTAATCTCCACCCTACTCTATGCATCCCCCATACTTACCAACCTTAGACAGACAGACCTACACAAGCTGGATGCTTGTTACAACAAAATTGCTAAATTTGCCACTGGAACCTCCTACCACAGCCATCATTGCATCTCCCTTAAAGAACTAAACTGGCTAGAACTCCCACAACTGTTTCACTTTAATCAACTCACCCTCGCACATAAACTTATTAACCACCCCCTTAACATCCCTTCCCTTCACACCCTTCTCCAACCCTATCACCCCACTAGACCCCTAAGATCAAGCAACAAAAATCAAACCCAAAAACTCAGCAGGAGAAGCCATATTTTCATGTACCATATCTAAACTTTGGAACAATCTTCCACCTTCTATAACTACTCTACCTTCCAGCAGCCTTTTCAAGACTGCACTCCAATTCCACTTAAATTTGCACTGGCTCTGTCCTTGTTCTAATCCAGACTAACACCCCCACCCTTACCGCCCCTCCACCTAGACTCTTAACCCCAACTATACTACCACCATAACTAACCAGTCAGAAATAGCTAGTCTTTACATACTTTAACATCTTGTCTGACAACATTGTTACTAATATTGTAAATGACAAGAAACTATCTTAACTTGCAACATTTTCTGTATATACTGTTGATAATCAATATCATTATTGTATTAAAGCCAACAACCTGTAATGTTGTTTACTATTGCTGAAACTTTGTATCTCTATCATGTACATGATGTGGAGCTTTTCTCCCTGGGCATCTGCTGAAAAAGGACCTGTGTCCAGTCGGAATTTCCCGGTAAGCAAATGTAAATAAAGTATAGTACCAGGTTGGGCATGCATGCTTACAGCATGGAGTACAGCTATAAATTTGGTGTATAGTACCAGGTTGGGCGTGCATGCTTACAGCATGGAGTACAGCTATAAATTTGGTGTATAGTAACAGGTTTTGCATACGTGGTTACAGCACAGAGTACAGCTGTAAATCTGATGTGTAGTACCAGGTTGGGCGTGCATGCTTACAGCATGAAGCACAGCTATAAATCTGATGTATAGTACCAGGATGGGTGTGCATGCTTACAGCATGGAGTATAGCTGTAAATATGGTTACAAGTGTTTATAAAAAAAACATGTAATGGGACATTCTGATTTAATTTTGATAAATGTGAATCTAGTTAGAGCTCATTTGTTTGGTGTGCAGGCATTTGATATATTTGAAAAGACAGATGGTCAGAAAGAAGGACAGATGTTCAGAATGTAACATTTTGGACTTCATCAACTGACTACTAACTAGCACTACTAACTAGCAGTGTCATTAACGTGAAAAATATACAGAAGCAAAACCGGTAAGATAGCTGTTTGGTATGCTGGATGCTGACTTGGTAAGGTCAGTATGGAGTGATGGAAACTGGATTCCTTTTAAGTGGCTAGTCTGTTTCATTTAAAGACTCTTGATGAGCCTGTCCTAATGGGGTACCAGTAGAGAAAATGAAAGGTAATTTAGTTATGACCGAAAATAACTGTGTAGAAAATATTTTTATAATTTGACCTTTTCAGAGGTCACCCATGCCATTTTACTTTATACTCCTCCGTGACCGAGGAAGGGTGCATGATAAGTGTACAGATTTTGACTGATTAGTCTTCTGTTCAGTTGAGGTAAGTAGGTAAGGCTTTGTTCTGATTAGCAGACCTGGCAGAGGTGTCAGAATGTAGCAGCGCCATGAGTTAGGCTGGAAGTTGAAGATCTGGCGTGCTTGTAGAGCGTGGTTGGGATTTGTTACTTTGGGCAGTTGTGCATGGTTGAGTATCATGATAGGATGGTGCAGTGGTGCAGCAGAAGTGTTGTTGCTTCACAGCAAGAGGTTCTCCAGTTCGATTCTCTGCTGGGGTGCCTTCTGTGTGGAGTCTGCATGTCCTCCCTGCGTTCGTGCGGGTTTCCTCTGGGTACTCTGGCTTCCTCCCACATTACAAAGACATGCATCTGGAGTGTTTCTCCCCAGGCCTCTGCTGAAAATTGACTTTGTTCCAAGTCGGACTTTCCCGGTTAACAAATGTTAAATAAATAAAAATAAAATAAATAAGTGATGATGGGGGGAAAGACATGGGTTTGACTGTGACTTGGAGAGCACTTGTTAAATTGGTAGGTACAGAAATCCATCCATCTAGCTCAACCCCTTTTCCCATTTTACACACGAGGTCTGGGTGTCATTTTCAGTGGTGGCAGTCATCTCGAGCCAAGGTTTTACACCGCCAGGTGGCTAGCCCTTCCAGAAATTCCTGAAATATACATTTCATTGTTATACTGCAGCAGGGGGACACATTGTAAGACTATACCATTCAAATGATAGTTTGCTATACACAGAAAGATGTGCATTGATTAATATAAATTGATTAACTAGGCTCACGTCAGCCACAGGAGGGACGTCGCATGGAGGAGGTGCAGCAATGGAGTCAGGCCTAGCAACTTTGGCGGTGGCTCAACAGACTGACCAGATGTCCCCTCCATAGCTAACGCTAAGCGTTTAAGATGCTGATTCTCCAAATAAATGTTGAGGGCATGCAGATGGCTGCAAAGGGTGTTAGGGGCAAAAGCCTGACCGTTCGTGCAGGTCTTGTGGTCATGCGTAGGCCCAAAACAGAAAAGAAGAGGCTTGTTGGGCATCCGTAAGGATGCCCAACGAGCCTCGTCTTTTCTGTTTAGGGCTTGACGTCTGCACCTACACTTTCCCTTCCTGAATGACATAAGCCTAAACAGGCATGCAGTGACCCAAAAGAACAAAACATCCCCATCGGGGTAATTATCTTTGAAAAAGACGATGTGACGGCCAGCACAGCAGGAACAGCTGACGTTCAACTGGCAGCAGAGAGGTTTGGTACGTGCAGGCATCATTTTTATGGCCAGCGTCCCCTTAGCCAATATCAGACATCCCACATACCTTGCAGTGACTAGAAGCTTTTATATACTGGTCGGACGTTTGGGTTGCAAGAGAGGATAACCCGAGGGTTTGGAATGCTACATGGAAGAGAATGACATCTATGCTTATGGTGAGATTTTACACAACTAGTCTTTCTCTGTGTAGTAAATAGATTGTGGAACTAAGGGCTATAACAACCGGCTCTATTTTGGGTGAAGCTGAAGTATTTTAGTTTTAGGAGTGATAAAGAGCATTTTTTTAGAGGAGGCTTTAAGTATAAAAAGGAGTGCACCTACTTTTATAGTTGCTTATGACTAGTATGGATTTGAGCAAAGAGTAATCATTGTGTAATTTTCCTATTTCCATTCCCAGAAGTGATGAAAATTAAGTATAGAAGTGTTGTGTAAGTGCAAGGGCCTATTAAACTGAATTAAGAGTTAACTGTGTCAATGCACTGATTTCATAATTGTCATTTTATAATGAATGGTTTAAAGATTAGAGTTACAATGATTGCATCCAGGTTAATGTCATTGTTTGAATTTGTCATTTCTGAATCTAATTAAGATCATGTTATACAGTCACTATTCACTGAAAGTTAAAGGTGAACTATGTTTAAAAAATAATGTTTTTATTAACAGCTTACTAAATTTCCTTTTGTAATGAGAAACCTTGTGAAACTTTGATGTCCAGCCAAAGGTCGCCCATCATTTGAGGTCTGTACCTCTACAGTCAGCATGCCACCTGGTCACCTCTGCACACCTTTACAGCTTCAGGAGGCTCCCTTGGTAGATCTGTATGTAATGAAAATTCCTGAAATAATGTCTGCACCATCCATGGAGGGTATGCATCTGTTACTGCTTGCCACTTTTTTATTACTGGAAGACCATCTCTTATGAACTGGCCTGTTCCTGCAGGTGGGTGTTTATGGGTATCCGTTTGTGCTGCTGGCAGCCTTGTATACCCTAGGAGGGTGGGTGACATAAGAAGATGCTGCTGGTACCTACTACCTGGTAGAAGCTAGTAGCATGATCCACAGGAGTCTTGCAAGTGAGCGTGACATCTTAGAGTAACCAGTGGAAGATGCACCATCTGAGACGCTCTGCTGGGTGTGGATGTTGATTTCCTGCCACTGTGCGACTTCTTACCACCATTATGTCTTTGTGCTAACCCTGCCCTTAAATAGTTGGACCCACCCAGCAAAAGGCGACACTAGAGTTTAGCTGCTGTGGGGAGTAAATGAATGTCAAACCAGACGTCTCTGGCAGAGAAACCATAGGAAGGCCAAAAATACTGCTGTACTATGAGATAATGTCTGTAATAATAGACCGTTAAGATGCTGATTTCTTTTCTTCCTGCATTTGAGAGTGGCTGTCAAGTGATCTGGAGTCCATATAATTTCTTCTTTCGATTTGGGTCTCGCCTGTTAAAAATCTGTCAACAAAATAAGCAAAATGAAAATTTTATTACTTTACCAATTTGTCAGTCAGGAAGCAAAGGGGATGTTGTGAGTATCCTGCATAGTAGCGATGATCACTGTTGGAGTGGCAGTCCAACAGTGGTTGGCTTGTAAGAAGTTACCACATGACCCCTAGTACCTGTTGCTATGGTTTTTCAGGCGTAGTTGTGTTGCCAGAACATAGTGTTAAACATGTAGTGTTATAATAAGTACCTCCCTTAAATGTAATACCTGGGTAGGGTGAGGCTAATGAGGACACTAGAGAAACAATAGGTACTGTCCCAAAGAAACTGTAAAGGGAGAAATCTACCCTTATGACAAAGCATGTTGTTATGATTCTCAAAGGAAGTGATTTGAAAAGACAAAGGTATGGAAGCTCGTGTTACGTAACACACCAGATAATTATAGGAGGCAGGTTCAGGTACATGGACTAAAACGCAGTGAGGAAAACAAAGCCGTGAACAGAAAGAACTTAGAACTTAAAACAGGATCTGACATGAGGAGGAGAAACAGAAGATGCTTTAGTGTGCCTGTCAGACCATAGGGCAATGAACAGGAGCTGATTTTGTAATGTGTAATACGGAGCCGGGAGAGGGCTTGTATGTAACATTTTCCTAGTACAGAAGGCTGTTACTTTATAGAGTATAGGTGACTGTTTTAGAAAAATACTGATGGTGTATCCTGCATAAGAAACATTTAAGTGTTACATGTTGAGGTTCATAGGTGTGTACTAGGCTAAATGCCCCGAGGCCTTTACAAGCCTAGCCATGGGATTACCCTGTCATTGTGCCATCCGACCTTAGTTCCCAGTGCCTCTGTCCAGCAGAGCCACTGGAGTGATCCCCGGGTGAATTTTCTATTTCCCATCCACTCATCAAGATTTCTCTCGAAGAGGGCCAATGAGGTGCTTGGCATGTCATGTATGGGAAGTCTATTCCATAGCATGGGCAGTCTCTGGGTTATGAACCTGTCCCTCCAGCATGTTCTGTTGATTGTGGTAATGAGGTTGAGGTCTCTGAAGCGTGTGGTGCACACCGATCGGGATTTCTTTAGATGTAGCATTGCTAACAGAGCTGGGTCAGACATGGCTTTGTAAGTCAAGCAGAGATCGCCTCTAAGTAGGCAATATGAGGCCGAGAATAGTTGGAGTTTTTTGAGTATGTCCATATAGGACAAGTGTTTAAGGCCTAGAATCCTCTTTGTGAGGTACTTTTACGGCCTCTCCGGTTGTTGCAGGTGTCTAGTGAGGTACATGCCAAATGGGGCATTGTACTCGATGATTGGCCTAATGAGGGAAGAGTAGATGGAGACAATGACCTCTTTCTTCCTGGATGCAAAACCCTTTGTAATGAGATGTGCCACATAGAAGGACTTTCTGACCACAGTGGCGATGTGGTGGTCAAAAGAGAGGTTGTTGTCAACCTGTGTTCCCAGATCTCTTATAATGCCTTCTGTGTTCAGTGGACTACCATCGATGTGATAATTCATGGGAACCGGGTTTTTCCCAAAGGGGATGATGACACTTTTTTTGGCATTGAGCGTAAGGCCATGGTTCTGACACCAGTCGTTGGTCTCAGTGAGGCCTTTCTGTAGGATGTCAGCATCATTTGGGGAGTTAATGATAGCTCCCAACTTGCAATAGTCTGTGAACTTTGCCAGCCGGAGTCCTTCGTGTTGGCCTAGACTTCAGAGAAGTAGATATCGAACAGGAGACGACCCAGAACTGAACCCTGTGGGACTGCACTCATGATTGGTCGGCAGTCTGACTTGGTGTCAGCTACTTTCACACAGTGGGTTCTATCTGTGAGCCATTTTGCAACCCACCTAGTGATCTAGGGGTTGATGCCTAGCTTAGTGAGTTTTTCTATGATTCCTGAGTTGGGAATGGTATCAATGGCCTTGGGCCAGATCAAGGTAGGCTGTATGAACTACCTTGCCTTCATCCACAGCTCTGGTGACTGATTCAAAGAAGTCGACCAAGTTGAGCAGGCATGATCTACCCTTCACAAACCCAAACTAAGTGGGATCCAGAGTTTGGAGATTCCCTGTATCCTTGTTTATTAGGTCCATGACAATGCGTTCCATAGCTTTGCTTATCAAACTCGTCAGGCAAATGGGGCGATAGTTCCCAGTGTCTGTAGTCACAGCTCCTTTGTGGAGAGGGATGACTGTAGCAGTGCATCATTCGGTAGGGACAAAGCCCGAAGTGAGGCTGTGATTGAGCAGGGCGCATAGGTGAGGTGCCAGTTCACTCTGTAGTTCATGTAGAACACAGCCAGGGATATTGTCAGGTCCCATAGAAGTTGTATTCTTGGCTTTGGACAGTGCTGTTTTAACCTTTGCAGCTGTAATACTGGGTGCCTGTCAGTCTACTGGTATTGTGATTGGTCCTTTGGTGGGGGGGTAAAGTTGGCACTGAATCTGTCGGCCAGTATATTGGCAGTATCTGTTGGCTCGGTATAGGAGGTAGGATTGTGCAGTAGCTCAGAGCAAATATGGGTAATTATAAGTACTTTGTTGAAGAAGATACTGACTAGGTATTCAGATTACTAGGTGGACATTAAATACTTGGATTGACTGAGTACCCCTTGCAGAACTACTTTGAGTGTTTACAAGGTTAGGTATCCCACATGGAGTCCCACGAAGGGGACTGGTAAACAGGACTAGGTATTCCTCAGAGTCCCATGCAGGGGATTGGTATTTAGGATTAGATGTCCCACACAGAATCCCAGGAAGAGGATTGGTAAACAAGATTAGGTACCCCCCACAGAGAGGATTAGTCTGAAGGATTCACTATTACAAGTGTAAAACCTGAAGCTGGAGCTCCTACCTGTGTGAAGAAGGAACTGCAATTAAAAATTGTCACATTTCCAGCCTTGATGAAGCATTAAAGCATTTTAACCGTCTTCTCTCCCACCTGACTGGCAGCACTCCCAGTATTCTCTTACTTGCACTAATTTCTAGGTTGCAGTACCTCAGAGTAGGGGAATAACCCCTGGAACTGCAGCCACTCACTTGGAATCTAGCCCTCTACTTTCACACTTGCTATTTCTTTTTTCTGAGGTTTGAAATCACTGTCCTTAGAATTTCAGAAGGCATCCAGCAAACTTGGAGCGTTATGTGGGGAGGGGATTATCCCATAAAGACTGATTCCAAGTTCATTTATTGGGATTTATTCAGTTGTCCACAGTGCCACTGGTAAGGTGTTCATGTTGGGACAGATTGGTTACCCCACAACAGCAGCTTTGGTGGGGTATTGCAGGTCATGAAGTGCTAGATCTACATGTTCTTAATCTTTTTACTTCTTGAAGGGAAGCATTCTGGTTCATTGATTGTCTGGGTGCCACTTAGGCTTTGACGGAGTTTCTTTCTTGAATGACTTGTAGTTATTTGCCTCGTGATGACTGTGTGCCTAATGGTTATTAGTTGGATTATACATGGAGACTAGACAGAGGTGATGAGTTCAGGCTCGAGGGTATGTTGGGAAATCCTGCGTTTGAATTTGGCTGGCTAAGTGCTGACTGCACGCTCCATACATATTATTTTGGTGCTGTGTGGGAAATGCAGTGAATATAAAAAGTGTACGCACCCGTTAACTGAGAGTTTACCTGAAGACAGTACTAATGCACTCTTGTCACCTGCTTTGCCCAACAGAAGCATTTGCTAATGGCAAGCAGTCCTTTCCAGGTGAGTTGCTAACTGCAGTTTGGAAAATGTTGGAGTCAGTGGCTACTACACCAGTACAATGGCATGTTTAGCCCTTGTGTGAACAATTCCATTGTAGACGTTACTCCACCAGTATAGTGGCAGTTCAGTGCTTGCGTGAACGATTCCACTGTAGACCTTTTTGATCAAGCCATTTTATTATTAGTTTACATTTTTATCAAGCAACTGTTGTTTGGACTGGGATTTCCAGTAATTTCTGTCTTGCGGGATTTAGACATCTGAACTTTTACCTTTTGCTCTTTTTTGCCTCCATCTTGCTGATGTTTTTGGATGCTGCTTGGGACATTTCTTAACAGCCTTCCACCAATGAGGATTACTAGTGTCAAATAATATATATTACTTTTACCAGACCTGTTTATCTCTCCATTATGGAAGCATTCACAAGGACTTAAAGATGTACTTCTGTTCCTTCTCCTGTTATTGTTTTTTGACTTACTTAGCGGATGAGAGCCACTTGGACCTCTTTACTGAGGAGTTGGGGGTAGCTGTGCTGAAGATTAGAGAAAAGAAAATGACAGTCTAGCTCCAGAGGTGTACTTCTTCAGAAATCACTTTGGGTACATAGGGGAGTGATGTGATGGTGATGACGTCTCATTACTGACTACTATAACCAGCGTTACCAGTCATGCAGCTACAAAACAAAGAATGAGGAAACTGAGGCAAACATACTTAAATAGTGCAGGTCTGAGGCTGCACAGCTCTGGAAAAGACTTTACTTGTTTTTACTTGAAAACCACTAATTTCCTCAGCTCCCCCCCACATCTCAAGGCCATGTGACTCCAGTTAGATTATTTATGATGTTCTTCATCCCACATTGCTGCAGTTGTGCTAGATTTAAGAGACTTTACTGTTACAAGATGTGTCCTCTCAGGAGGTAGGCCAGGCTGAGGCTTCTTTGAGAGAACTTCAGTGGGTGTCAAGGTCACAGAGGCTCCCTGAACCCTGATTCTATCAGTTCTCTGCATTGCCCTTTGGCTTATCTGGAAGACCTTTTACAGCATTTGAATCTTCCCTTTACTTCCATCAACTATCTCTTCAGTCAATAACTGCATATGAGCTGGGAAGCTGCAATGGTATCTCAAAAATGTATGACACACTGTGGATTTGGACACTGTCATTTGTCAAAATACTTTGCATTCAAAAGGAATTTTTTGTGGTGGGCTCAGGAATGTCACCTAAACAAGGGACTCTCGGCCTGCCAGACTACAGCATACATATCAACATGAAGGAGATGTTAGCAGTCCAGTTTGCATTAATGGCTTTCAAGGAGTTACTTCTTCCAGGGCACAGCTGGAAAAGTGGATGCTCTTCTTTTCAAAAGGAAAAATTCATATCATGTTCCACCACCTCTGCCTCTTCTCCCAAAGGTGCCTAAAAAGGTCAGACAAGACAAATAAGGATGATTTAATAGCTCCAGATTGGATTCCACACCTATTGTCTCAGAGGGGACGGTCATCTCACAATGTCAAGCTTCACTCTTCATCTCACAGCCTGGCATATTCTGTTTTGAAACACAGCAGGAGCAATGATTGAATTTGGTGTTTGAGTTTCTTGATCAATATCTTGGCTTGTTATTGGTTTATGTTATTTCTCTTTCTCTTCTCTTCCATTAAGATTCCCCATGCTGCACTGATTCAGCTCACTATGATTGTGATTTTCTCATGTGTTTTTTCAAGTTTGTTCAAGCAATTTCTTAGAGCAAAAATATAAGACCCCCTCCCAGCTCCTAGCTCTGACCTGGTGCTGGGATTTTTTTTTGTGTTGGAGAAACTTACTCTACAACCTTTTTGAGCACTGCTGACTGCTGAAATACTTGTCTTGTCATGGAAGACTGCTTTTTTTTCTGCATGCAAAGAGGGTTTCTGAATTTGCAGGCCCTATGGCTTTTGTTGTTGAGCCTTTTTTTTTCATAAGGATAGGGTATCATTACGTACTAATCCTTCCTTTATGCCTAAGGTGGTTTCTAGTGTGGCTTTAAACCAAACTATTCATTTGCCTACTTTTTATGCAGATCCCCAAAATAAGGGGGAAAAGATTTTGCACACTTTAGATGTACACAGGCAGTTTATTATTTAAGCAGGACTAAGGATTTTAGGCAGTCTCAGCAATTATTTGTTTCTTTTGCTTTGAGTTTTCAGGGCAAGCCTGTGTCAAAACAAACTATTTCTAAGTGGATTGGGTTTTGCATTGCATTTTGTTATTCCCATCATGGCAAGGAGATTCCAGCTGGGATTAGGCCTCATTCCACTAGGGCGCTACACACTACACATTTTCTAGGGGGGTGCAAAACTAGGATATTTTGGAGGCAGCTACTTGGAGTTCAGTGCTTACTTTCTCTAAGCTACCACCTTCCTCTCTACTCTAAATCTAGGGCTGGTTTCTATTTTGCAGGGCATGTTGACAGCTCCTGCTATGATTTGCCAGCCTCCCTTACCTCTGCTTTGGGATTCTACCCAAGTGTTAGGACTGCAGCAATGTGGGATGAAGAACATAGTACAGTTTTGTACCTACCATAAATGTAGATGTTCAAGATCCACATTGCTGCAGTCCAATCTCCTCCTTCCCTCTATGTTTAGGGGTGGTTGTGTGGGTGGTGTTGTACCTTTGTAAATTTGTATATATTGTACATATATTTGGTACAGGAGTGTTTGGTGTTTTTTGGTTTTGGCCTTATCTTTTTAGGGTCTTCTGACATCTGGGGCAAGAAAAGACTGAGGATATGACGTCTGTCATGCGCATTTGTACCCTGACATCCTGCGCCAGACAGACGCGCGCGCCTTGACCGACGTCAGCCATATACTTTGGTATTCGGGCCGACTGGGACAGCGGACTACCCAAGTGTTGGGACTGCAGCGATGTGGATCTTCGAACATCTACATTTATGGTAGGTACAAAACTGTACTTTGCACCACCCCCTCCCCCCCTCCAAAGTAATTTGGCCTCTTATAAATACCACCATCATTCATATGGCCAGCCCAGTGGTGCAGAGGTGGTGTCTGTCTGCACTGCTGGTGACTTGAGCATGGCAACAGACCTGGGCTGCTGGTAGGAATGGCCGAGGAGAGGGGATTAAGATAGAATAGGTGGCCGACAGCTGTGTCTCCTGGCCAACAGCTGTGTCGCCTATCCCAAGGAAGGCGGTGGAGGAAAGTCATTGCCTGGACAACCTCTGATGAAGACCAGGAGCAGGGCATCTCAAGATAATATAGGGCTTGGCGACTGTCTGATGCCATTGGAGTAGCTGCTCACAGCTAGGTCAGATGACGTGACTCTGCATAAATGACAGCCCCCCCCACTTGCTACTCACCACTGGAATCCTTGCTCCTTGACTCTGGTAGCGAGCTGCCATTAAGACTGACCTAATGAAAAAATCGGGGCCTCATCTGGCAAAGGGATATATCTGAGGAGCTGGGGTGGATGAGGCTTTACAAGGTTGGGAGGAGGGGGGTATTTAAAAACAATCACGAGAGTTTGTTTTGGTTTGCAGCATTTGGCTGGCAGGGAACTGTGTTAAAACTTTGCAAATGAAAGTGAAAGGCTAATATTTTCAAAAAACGTTTCCCCATCTACTGTTTATTTGATGTAAAAGCCACATAGAACTTTTAATACTTTTCAAAAAGGAGTTTAGGAATGTTTTTCTTCCGTCTTCCCTCCAGTGCTTGCTTTACTGCGTCTGGCACATGCCAGCAAATCTTGTTTACCATGTGGTAAAACCAAGAAACCTTGTGTAAAGAAATTGTGGTTAGGAGACTCAATTATTTGGTGGTTCTGATAACGGAGGAGAGTAAGTTTTGACCCCAGAAATATGGTTGCCTGTACTGACTTTGAGTTTCACATGGGAGCATCGCATCTCTGTAGGCACTGTTTGATTTGCAATCCTTTCATAGTAGGCACTGTTTGTTCTGCAGTCTTGTCGTATGGAACATCTTGTATTATTTTGACTGGATGGCTGTTCACTATGCCAGGGGGTGCTTATGTGCAATTCAGAATGTTGACATGAGTTTCATTTTCCTTTGTGGCAAATTCCAAAGTTGCCTAACTGTGAAGGAAGAAAGGATAGTAGTTTGTTTTAAGTACGGATTTGCACTCTTTTTCTTCATGGTTGTGTGTTTTCACGATTAATATATGTTAGTAATGGGTGGTGTAGGTGTTGGAAGTTTGCTGCCCTGCAAAGCATATGTTTAACTGCGTTTCATATTGTTTGATATGCTTGTGTAGTGATACACTGACGGTGGGAGTTTCAGGAAATCTGTATTTCATATTTATGGCTTGTTGAAGAATCTCTATGTAGGGCAGGTGTTCAGAAATCTTTATTGATCTATTAGCCATTTTAACAAACATAAGCAAATTGTCATGGTAGAATCCATTCCATTTCCACAATTGTAAACTTAATAGTATTGTCTTTCTGTAGATAAGTGTACCTTCCCTAGTTCTTAAACAATATTATTTTGATGTAAATGTAATTTTCCCTATTTTGATGCATTTATATTTTATACAGCCTGACCATGGGGCATTCTCTACTAACATGTTAGAGTATAAATAAGGAGCTTAGTATTATTTTAATTTTAAGCTTTAATTTTTTTCTTAAGTAAAACTTAGATGTATAATAAATTAGCAGGATGCATTATATTCAGAAACACTGGCGTCCCTCACCACTCTCTGCTGTAATTTCCATCCTTCCCAAAGTTTCTGCATGTATCCATCCTTATTCCCATATTGTAAAAGTTCTTATTGCATGTCTGTACCTACTGATAGCCTGCTTTATATTAACAGAGTCAAGTAACCCTCTTCACCTTGTCTTGGTCATCAGTTACCGGTGCCATACAACAGTCAAAAACAATACCTTCAAGTAAAACTTGTATTCACTGTTTTCTAGTATACTTGGGAATACACTCCATTCTAATGTTTTAACATTGTCACTGTGCCAGTCCATAATATACCCTGCTTCTGTCCACCAATTAACCAAACCTTCCCATTAGAATACCCAACAGAGTGCTGAGTGTGGCATACATGATATTATTTTCCAGAAATGTATTTCCTGGAAAACTGTCAAACAGAATTAAACTTCTCATCTAATGTAGCGTCCCTCCTTAGTTCTGATATTTTGAAGAATATTTTCAGTGACTGATAAACTATCCTTTGTGCTCTTTTTTCCCCAACCTTACACAGTACATCACAGAAATAAAATGTAAAACTGATAACAGTACTCTGCAACCCATGGTAGCCGAGGGGTGGTCTGAACTTCATACTGAATGCAGAAGTTCTCTGGGTAGTGTCTGGTTTGTTTCCTCAAAGATGTTTAACCATCTCTCCTTTGAAGAGAGTTTATCTAAAAATTAT
Organism: Protopterus annectens; assembly: GCF_019279795.1. NCBI lineage: Eukaryota > Metazoa > Chordata > Ceratodontiformes > Protopteridae > Protopterus > Protopterus annectens. Next base: position 916,176,532 of record NC_056733.1, read on the forward strand.
AATCTGTGGCCCAGAATGTGTGTAGTCACGTAGTGTGATAATATTCACTTGTCACATTTAAGGACTGCAGACTTTTAGTTACACAAAAGATAAAGCATATTATTTTTCAGTTTCATAAAATGCACCCATCTCTTCATCTAAAAATCGAATTATTAAATGATAAACTCTAACAGTGCAAATTAATACATTAAAGCAGATCATCTGACCATTGTCACATTCAGTTGTAGTTAAAGCATGTCCTGTAATTCAGATGATTGTAGGGCCATATGATGGGTTTAGCTAACCGTAACTGTGTTTTACTTCTATTTCTGCACAAGATTAATATTGTCATAAAAAAGGCAGGTTGATGTTTATAAAGCCTGCTCAAACAAAAGGTAATCCTAAACATGATCATAATCATATTTGTATAATTATGACCATTATAACTTTATTTGTCTTTGTTTACCTGGAAAGTCTGACTGGGTAATACCCATTTTCAGTGGAGGCCTGGGGAGAGAAGCTCCATTTGCTTACACTTCATTATACTAAGTTCCAGTTAAATACAGTAGTTACATTTCTATTCACATTTATACACAAACAATAGATGTTCTTCGTGTTTCACTGTTGCAGTCATCACACTTGGGTTATCTGCGTGCAGGTAGCCCTCAGTCGGCCCAAATACCAGATTCTTAGTATTTCTGAGTTGGATGCTGTCGCTTCTTCCATGACGTCAGGTTGTCAGGGGTATAAAACAGGCAGCTGACGCCATTACATCAGTCTTTCTTGCTGAGGAGGAGCCCGAAGCAGAAGCAGTTCGCAAGTGCCGGTTGGCCACTGCCTAAAATTTTTATTTTCGAGTTTATAATCCTGAAGTCTTGTAAAGCTAAGTACCCTGTTGGGGATCCTTTTTTCTTGCTCTAACCGATGTCAGAAAAAGTTAACAATTGTCTTGCCTGTGGAGAGCAAATACCTCACAGAGATTTTCATTCTTACTGCATCACCTGTTTAGGTCCAGACCACGACGTCCCCTGCTGTCGTGTTTTGTGCCTTGTGTAACACCCGAACCATTCATCGTCGGGCTATCTTTGTCGCTAAATTCTTTTGCTCTCGTTCTCCGTATTTTGAAATGGCTTCGATAAGCCATCCGACTATCGATCTTTGGAAAAAACGTAAAGATAAAGACGGAGATGGACCGCATAGGTCCAAAACTGCAGACGATGCTTCCGTTAAGCTAGTCACCAGTCCACAGGTACTTAGTGAGGTGCCTTTGCAGCCCCTGATGCCCGCTTCTATGGATTCGCAGGCCTCTGCTGAGACCCATTCGGAGTCCGTTATGCCGCGAGATGCTTCTTCGACTATGGAACCTGTGGATGTCTCTACTTTGGATGGGTCTGGAGCCGTTGTGCAGGCACCGGCTTCTGAGGGTGTATTCCGTCCTACCAATGTTCGAATCAAACCAACGACTTCGTCTTTAGCCAAAACTACCAAATTTCTTAGGCCCAAGAGTACGCACTACACCTAGAAAACTGATGACCAAAGCGCATGCTCAAGCTCCCATGCCACAAAAACAAATGCTTAGAATGGCTGAAGACCTTATTACCCTAATTAGGAGAAGCCAGCCTTCTCCTGCTGAGAGACAAACAATTGAGTTTCCTTCTGAATCTATTGACCAGGAGTCTGATGACTCTCTGACCCTTCTGATTATCAAGACATGCCCTTATCAGCCTATGAGGATTCAGATGCAGAGGAATCCATTCCCTCTGCCCCAGAGGATTTTTCTTTTGGTGAAACTTTGCATACTTTAAGAGAGCATTTCCACTGGGAATGACAAGACTACCCTCTGTCCAAAAAGAGACTTGGAGAATTTTTAGTTGTCTCAGCACAGGCCTCGGCTATGTCCCCTGTCCTGGATGTTGTTGATGTTTTTATGGAATCCAGTCTAATTCCAGATACATTACCCCCCACCCCTAGGAAACCTGACAGGTACTACAGAGTACCTGATTCCCACAAATTTCTCTTCAGTAATCCCACTGCTGATCCAGAGACCATTTCCCAGGTACCTAAAGGTATTAAGGCTACTACAGACAAAAATCCTACCACTTTGGACCGGGATTCCAGAGCTTTAGACAGATGGGGTAAGAAGGTATATACCTCTGCAACTCTTGGCATCAGGGCATTGAATTGCCAGTTTCACATGCTGAAGTACCAGCAACATATTATGTAACTAAACAAAAAAATGATATTGCCAGACAGTGCAGAAAATAAAGATTTACAAGAGCTAATGCATTCTCCAAACCAAGTTATTAAGCATACTTTGCAGTGTGGCTTTGATGATCTAGAAGCATCTTGCAGGGTTGCAGTCACTGGGTCTGTACTGAGAAGGCATGCTTGGCTGAGGGAACAATCTTTGCCAGATCATGACAAATCCAAATTACTAGACGCTCCTTTATATCAGGACCATTTGTTTGACACCAAAGCAGAAGAAGTTCTTAAAAAGATGGAAGAAAAATCTAAATCTATGCAAACTGTCGAAGAATTCTTACAAGTGCAACCACCTAGATTCAGTAGGCACTGACCTTCAAAAAACTAGTCCTTTCATGCTCTTGCCAGGCCTTCCCAGACCAGACCCAGGGGAAACAGGCCACCCAGACTACAGTCTCAAGGTATGCAGAGATCTAAACAATGGAGTGCCCCCACCTCAAAAACAGGGAATGGTAAGCCGCCCCCTTATGGAAAAAGTTCACAATGACTTTTCAGTTATCCTTCCCACCCCTGCCCAATTACTTGTGCCCCTGGGGAGGAAAACTTGCCCTTCTTGCAAAAAACTGGATGTCCATTACTCAGGACCGATGGGTCCTAAACATTGTATCCCAGGGGTACAAATTCTATTTCCATTCACTGCCAACCCCAAGCGGGTTTCCAGACCTTCCTCCAAACCAGTGGGCAGAGGCTCAAAAGCAAGTATTGTCCCTGCTCAATATCAGAGCTATTCAACCTGCTCCAGTACAACAAACGAGTCAGGGTTTCTACTCCAGACTTATCCTGGCGCCCAGAAAAGAGGGCTCTTGGCGCCCAATCCTGGATCTTTGTATTCTCAATACCTTTCTGATGATCCCGAAAGTGCAAGATGCTTATCCTGCAACAGCCTCTCCCCATGCTAGCCAAGGATTCCTGGTTAGTCACTCTAGACTTAAAAGAAGCTTATCTGCACATCCCCATAAGGGAGTCCTGCAGGAAATATTTGTGTTTCAGGGCAGGCTCTATGCACTATCAGTTCTCTGCATATCCCTTTGGCTTACCTACTGCACCCAGAGTATTCACAAAGTGTCTGGCTCCAACCATTGTATACTGCAGGCAGGGAAATATCCAAATTTTCCCATACTTGGACAACTGCTTGATTCAGGCAGATAGTCAGGAATTGCTACTTCTGCACCTGGCACTTGTAAAAAGCCTTCTCACTTCATTGGGGTACACCATCAATGAAAATAAATCACAACTGGTGCCCAGTCAAAAGATTGTATTCCTGGGAGCAAGCTTGGATGCAACTTCCCAGATGGCATTTTTCACTTCAGAAAAACAGGTCTATCTGACAAATTACTTCAAACAAATGGCCACCAGAACCCAACTATCTGCAAGAAAAATACTGCAAGCCCTCTGGTTTATGGTCTCATGTATTCTGCTAATTCCATATGCAAGACTGCATATGAGGAAACAGTCAGTCTCAAGTTGTTAATCTTCTTCCTATTCATCACTGAGGGTTCAGTTCTGAGCCCTCGGAACCGGGTCAGCCTTATACCAAGCTTGCGTGCACCAAAAACTCTCGAGCTAAGCTGCTACCCACAATGCCCTTTACTCAGTTACCTCAGATCTCGTTTGCCGCGCAGCCATATAGCAGCGTTTCACCGAGCTCTCGAGCTAAGTGATTTATCTTATATATTTATAAGTTTTTGTAAACATTTTTTCTCATTTATTGCTTGTTCTTTGATATCTTTATATACTCAGCTGTACCCACAGGTATTCCTTTTATAAGCACAAGGCCCAAAAGTCTTCCTCCGAGCATTGTACTGCCTCCTCTGTTCCGAGTTCGGCTCCAGGGAAGCTTACCGAGGTCGCCTCGTCGGCACCTACCCTGGCACTGACTACTACGGCGCCATCTACTACTTCTGCTCAGACCACTTTGTCTGCCTCTGTCTCAGCACCGACGTCGCCCATTTCCGCTCCGATGTCGGTTCCGGCAACAACTTTCGGAGCCGTTCTTGACATCCACCCCTGTTATGACCTCAGTTCCGAGCCCGTTCTCAGCTCCAACTATTCCGTTGTTGACGGTTTCTAAGTTGGAATCGTCGGTGCCGTTCTGTGATACACCACAGACCCGATACTCGTCATCTGTGGACCCATTTGCCGGACAAGCCTGCAGCCCCTTTTTGGACCGGCCTGATTCCCCCTCAGGGGTATCAGTAAGATCCACCAGGAGCCTTTCAGAATTGGATGTGGTGCGCCTCTTTGACCAGCTGCTGATCGCCAGGGGAATTTCAAATTTGCCTAGACCCTATCCCACTCCAGGTTTTGGGTCGATTACTCTGGCCACCCCTACATATTCTCCTCCCTTGGATCCCTTGGTTCCGAAGCTTATATGCCCGAAGTTTTCGAGAGGACCCCCTACCTCGGCGCCAACAACGACAGTGTCTTGAGACCCTGAGGCCCCTTTGGGTGTCACTTCTGTCAAAAGCCTCCCTCCCTCAATCTCATGCTTGGGGGGAACCTCTGGTTCCTGTCTCGGTTCCGACTGTGTTGTGGGTCCTGGCTTTGGATCAGAGGGTGACTACCGCTCCAAGTTTGCTTGAGGCTCCATCCCTGGGGTTGAACCGTGTGGAGCAAGGTGTGATCCCGGTTCTGATTTGGTCTTCTTCGGTCCCGGGCTCCCACTCCTCTTTGGACGGGCCTGCTTTCCGGGTGATGGAGAGGGTGCTTGCTTCTAGCAATCCTCCCACGTCGGTTATCCCCCCAGTTCCTTCTGTGCCACAGCTGTCAAAGGCCACCTCCCCCCCAGAGTCAGAGAGCGCAAGGCCCAGGAAACCCGTCCAGGGTATTTCCCTTTCTGAGTCTTCTTCTGATGCTCCCACCGAAGAACCCCCTCGGAAATGGCGTGTAAGAGGAAACACATGGACTCCCCACAGGAGTCCCTCACAGAAGATACGTGCTACGATGATGGGGAAGGATCCCCATGGTCACCCCCTTGATGTCTCCTTTTGGAGACATGATAGAAATTTTGAAACGGAGGGGTGACTGGAAGCCCTCCAATTCTTAATTCGTATTACTGCAGGCCTTTCGCTGTCGGCCCTCTACTTCTTGGGTGACCCCCCCGCCATTGAATTGGTTAAGCTCATCGTGCAGCGGGCCTGGAAGAACCTGGGCTCCATTGAGGCCATCCCCAAGAGATCAGACAAAGTACTCTCCCCTCCAGAGGATCAACCACATTGGTCTAGAGGCTTGCCAGTGGATGCTATGTTGGTGGCAGCAGCCACAAAAAAGGACCTTGTGGAAGAGAGTTCTGATGTCCACCCGCCCAGCAGAGAGTCCCAGACAGTGGACAGGTTAGGGAAGTGAGTTTTTGCATCAGCGACCTTTGCAGTCAGGTCTCTGAACTTTTTGGCACATTTTACGAGGCTCCAGAGAGTTCTTATCTCCGAACTCTCATGGGCCAAGTATCGGATGGAGCACGAGATAAAGTTGCTTCCCAACTTGCCACCCTAGAGTCTATATCCAACTCATCCATGAGGTTGCTGTTGCACGCAACTGAAGAAGTGGTTAGAGCTGCGGGTGCAGGCGTAGTCATGAAACGCCATGCCTGGATGCACATTTGTGACCTCGCGGACTCCTTCAAGTCTTCCTTTTTGAATGCCCCTATCGAACCATCAGCTCTGTTCGTAGCTAAGGTCAAGGATACATTATCCAGGTGCGAGCAAGACGGGAAGACCTTGTCTGCCGTAGGCTTATGTTTTTCCAAACCTCAGCATTCCTTCTCCAGGAATCAGAGGAGCGGGAAGATGTGGCACAAGAAGTCTCAAGGTCCTTTCCATGATGCACGCGGTGAGGACTCCCCCAGAAGCAGAGGGGGGCTCCAATAATGGAAGACACCCCTTTCAGGGTAGAGGAGTTCCCCGGAACCAGGGCTCCAGAGATTCTTTCTCGGGTAAACCATATCAGCACTCCTGAAGCGATGCCCGATTGCTTTCCTCTGGAAGCAGTTGGGGCATGTTTTTCTCTGCACCAAGCTGCCTGGCTCTCTATTACAAACGATCAATGGGTGCAGAGAATCATTACCAGAGGCTACCACATTCCCCTAATATCTTATCCAAGACCTCTGAAATCCCTTCCCGATGTTCCATCCAGTCAGAGGGAGGAGGCAGCATCCGAAATACGAAAGCTGTGTCAAAAACTAGCCATCCAACAGGTCCCCCCAGATCAGTGCGGATCAGGGTTCTACTCGAGATTCTTTTTGGTGCCAAAAAAGACAGGTTTGGAGGCCCATTCTGGATCTCAGCCAACTAAACAAATCAGTAGTTCAGACCAAGTTCCGCATAGTTACGATTCAGTCCATCCTTCCCTTTCTGCGGGAGGGTGTGTGGATGTGCTCATTAGATCTCCGGGATGCGTATTGCCATATCAAGATGGACAAGCGCTCCAGGAGCCTCCTTCACTTCTGGTTGGGAGCCAATCACTACCAATTCAGAGCCCTGCCTTTCAGTCTCTTCAGTCCATCCCCTTCTTTGCGGGGAGGTGTGTGGTGTGTGCATTAGATCTCCGGGGATGCGTATTGCCATATCAAGATGGACAAGCGCTCCAGGAGCCTCCTTCACTTCTGGTTGGGAGCCAATCACTACCAATTCAGAGCCCTGCCTTTCAGTCTCTCGACGGCCCCCAGAGTGTTCACGAAATGCCTGTCAGCGGTAACAGCTCATCTGAGACTTCAGGGATTCCACATGTTTCTGTACCAAGACGATTGGCTCCTCTCTGCCCCCAACAAGCGTCTACTGGTCAGAGCCCTCCACTACACCATGGCTCTGGTGGAGTCGCTGGGCATTACCATACACTGGGAGAAATCCAACCTTCAACCCTCACAACAACTGGAATTCATAGGGGCAATATTCAACACCCAGTCAAGCCTGATCTCCCTTCCTCTTTACAGGCTTCAGAGATTAAGGGCACAAGTTCAAGTGATACTCTGTCGAAGAAAGGTGTCTGCAAGGGAAGTTCTCCTGGCCCTGGGGTCTATGGCTGCAGCCATCCCTATTGTTCCCCTAGCCAGACTGCACATGAGATTACTACAATGGCTCCTTCAGGCCCAGTGGATACCCAATCTTCACCCCCTGAGCTCGCAGATTCTCATCACCAACACTTGCAAGCAAGATCTCCTCTGATGGATGAATACAGACGAAAATCTTTGGTGTCGCCCCTTCCAGGCTCTCCAGTCCAGCGCCACGGTGACCACGGATGCTTCCCTGATGGGGGGGGGGGGCACTTCCAGGGAAAGTCAGTCCAAGGCATGTGGTGCAGTGTAGAGGTCAACTTGCATATCAGTGTCCTGGAGTTAAGAGCAGTGCTATTGGCGTTGCAAGCTTTCCATCCACTCCTTCCATCCGGAACGATTGCTGTCCAGTCGGACAACATGTCCGTGGTCTGGTACAGAAGGGACCAAATCCTACCCCCTGTGTTGCGAAGTCATGAGACCCTTGGCAGTGGGCGATAGCTTCCAACCACTTTCTGATCACAGCTCATATCCCGGGGAGCTCCAACGTGATTGCAGACAGGCTAAGCAGATGCATTCTCTGGCCTCGAGTGGTCTCTCAACCTGAGTGTGGCGGTGGAAATTTCAGCCGTTGGGGCCAGTCATGCTGCGACCTTTTCAGCTCCCCCTCAAACACAAAATGCAGCAGCTACTTTGCCCTCTTTCCCCCTCTCGGGGAGTCACTGAGAGACGCTTTGGTTCACGATTGGCCCACTGGTCTCCTTTATGCTTATCCTCCGATTCCTCTGATCCCCCTTGTTCTAAGGAAAGCTATTCAGTTGAAAAGCAAAATGATCCTCATTGCCCTGTTCTGGCCTTGTCAAGCATGGTTCCCCTTCCTCCGACCTCCTTTGCTACAACCTCCTTGGATCCTAGACACTCGTCAGGACCTCACATCTCTCCCACAATTGCTGACTCCCCAGAATCTGTCCACCGTCAAGCTGACAGCTTGGTTTCTCTACTTCCGTTAGTTGCCAGGCAGAAAACCCTCTCTTCACCTGTACGCGATATTATCTTGGCCTTTCATAAACCATCCACCAGGAAACTTTACAGGGACAAATAGAAAAAATTCTCTATTTGGTCACATAATCGGAAACTAGATTTGTTCTCGGCCCCTGCTGTTACCTGGCTGAACTGTTCGACAATGGGACGTCAGCTTCCACCATTCGAGTCCATCTAGCAGCTGTTTCCAACTTCCGTAACGGTTCAGATGGAGTCCCGCGTATTTCCTCTCGCCTTTGCAAGACTTTCCTCAAGGGTATTTCCCACAGCAGGCCTCCCATCAGGCAGCCAGTGGAGGCATGGAGTCTCTCCTGGGTTCTGCAGTCTCTCTCTTTGCCCCCTTTTGAGTCTGCTGCAACATGTGATCTAAAATTCCTGTCATGGAAATCCTTATTTCTGGTGGCTGTTACCTCAGCCAGACGAATTTCTAAATTACAAGCATTGTGTATCAAGAGCCCTTATCTGATCTTTCATAAGGACAGAGTATCACTTGGTACTAACCCATCCTTTCTCCCCAAAGTGGTTTCTTACTTTTCGATTAACCAGTCCATTGAGCTCACCGTGTTCTTCCCAAATTATTCTAACAGGCGAGAATACTGCCTACATTCCTTGGATGTTCATAGACAATTGCATTTCTATCTGGACAGAACTAAATCCTTTCGCAAGTCAGACCTGCTTTTCATTTCCTTTGCAGGTCCTAGAATGGGAGGTGCAGTATTGAAAGTTTCTTTGTCTAAATGGCTCAGGGATTGCATTGCCTTCTCATATTTGCTTTCGGCTGGATCTATCCCTGGCCAAATCAAAGCTCACTCAACTAGAGCTGTTGCAACATCGGTTGCCTTCCATTCTAGGGCCTCCATGGATGTAAGCCCCATACCTTTAACAAGCATTACCAATTGGATCTGATCTCCAGGGGAAGAGCGGCCTTTGGTTCAATGGTTTTCAGGAATGTTCTTCCATAGGGGCCACCCAGGTTCCCCAAGTAGCTGGGGACTCTGTCCCATCAGTGATGAACAGGAAGAACATTAACAACTTCACATAAAGAAGTTACGTCTTACCGTAACGTTCCATCTGAGTTGTTGATCTTCTTCCAGTCATCACCCCCCCCCCACGACCCCCTCCAAAGGTTCCTGGCAGATGATCTGGGTCTTTGTGGTGTCTTAGGGTTTCTGCGCAGAGATGGCCTCTGACTTATTTCTTCTTCTATATGTTGCATGCAAACTCGATCTGAGGTAACTGAGTATAGGGCATTGTGGGTAGCAGCTTAGCTCGAGAGTTTTTGGTGCACGCAAGCTTGGTATAAGGCCAACTCGGTTCTAAGGGCTCAGAACCAAACCCATCAGTGATGACTGGAAGAAGATCAACAACTCTGATGGAACGTTATGGTAAAACACAACTTCTTTTTCCTATCATATCTTGTCTAAGGGCAGAGTTCCTTTGGTGGGCAGAAGCATGCAACCACAACAAGGGACTGTTTTTCACTCAACCCCTCGCTGCCCAAACCCTGACAACAGATGCATCAGACTATGCATGGGGGCTCACATGGCAGGAAAATGCATTCACAGCCACTGGAGCCCAAGCCATATTCTCCTGCACATCAATCAAAAAGAGATGCTAGCTGTACAGAATGCTCTGACAGCCTCCAAATGCCTAATCCTTCCAGGACAACTGCTTATAAAAACAGACAACACCACAGTTATGTGGTACATAAACAAGCAGGGGGGAACCCATTCTTACCCACTCTGCAGGTTAGTCATGGCCCTGTGAAACACAGCCTTGAGCAACCAAGTGCATCTACAAGCTCAATTCCTGCCAGGCAAACAAAATTCACTGGCAAATGACTTAAGCAGAAATCTCCTAGAACCACATGAGTGGAAATTGGAGCCCAACACCTTCAACCTTCTGATCCAGAGGTGGGGGACACCAGAGGTGGACCTCTTTTCCTCCCCTGAGAACCACCATTTGAACAAATTCTGCACCAGGAACCCTCACAGCAGGGCCTGGAAGGTGGATGCCCTATCCTTTCAATGGGAAAACCTCTCTATTTATGCCTTTCCCCATCTGCCCCTTCTCTCCAGAGTACTACTCAAGATAAAACAGGACAGGCCAAGGGCAATTCTTATTGACCCAGACTGGCCACGCCAGCACTGGTACCCACTCTTATGCAGCCTGACAACAGTGCCACCCTGGCAACTTCACCAGACCCCTACCCTGCTGTCTCAGCAGGAGGGACAGATTTTGCAACGTCAATTGCAAACCCTAAACCTTGCAGCCTGGCTTATCCCTTGAATACCCCACCAGCAGCCCTCTGCAAACAGGTGCTGGACGTCATTCTTGAAGCCAGAAGGCCTAGTACTTGGAAATCCTATGCTGAAAAGTGGAAAAGATATTTTTTGGAATCCGTCTCAAGGGAAGGACACAGCAGTGCCCTCCTTACCTCTATTCCTGGATTATCTAGCAGAGATACACCACAGAGGCCTATCCTTCGCCTCCATTAAGATTCATGCCTCTGCCATCTCAGCTCATTATAATACTGAGCCACTTCTATTTTCTCACCCTCTCATCAAGCAGTTCCTGAGAGGGGCTAACAACTTACCGCCCCCTAGGAGAGCACCCACCCCTGCCTGGGATCTTAACTTTGTCCTGGAAAAGCTCACACGTCCCCCTTTTGAACCTGCTGTCTCATCAGAATTAAAATTCCTCTCTTGGAAAACAGCATTGCTTTTAGCCATAACTTTAGCAAGAAGAGTTTCTGAGTTACATGCACTAATGGCTGTGGAACCCTTCATTATTTTCCATGCCGACATGGTTTCCCTCAGGACTAACAGGAGAACCTTTTTTGCTGTGAAGCAACAATGCTACCATTGCACCACTGTGCCACCTAACCCTGTCCTTTATGCCTAAGGTGGTGTCCAGTGTGGCTCTAAACCAATCCATCCATTTGCCAACCTTCTTCCCTAACCCTCAGAGTAAAGGTGAAAGGATCCTGCACTCCTTGGATATGCACAGACAGCTCAGGTTCTACCTTGACAGGACTAAGCCCTTCAGAAAATCTGACCAGCTGCTAGTCAGCTTTGCTACAGGGACAGAGGGTAAGGCCATTTCAAAACAATTTACAAATGAATAGCACACTGCATCCATTTCTGCTACAAGCACCATGGTGAACCTACCTCACAGGGGATCAGACCACATTCCACTAGGGCTACTTCCACCTCTACAGCATTTCTCAGGGGAGTCCTTACCAGGGTCATCCTGGAAGCTGCAACCTGGTGTTCTGTACACACCTTCACCAAGCATTACCACTTGCCTATCTTTTCTAAATCCAGGCTGGATTTGCTACAGCAGTCTTAACAAGGCCTACTAGCCAGCCCTAACGCTTCTTGATTGCCTTCACCCTTCCTCAACTTTGGGAATCACCCCAAGTGTGATGACTGCAGCAGTGAAACACGAAGAGCATTGTACAGTTGTGTACACGTACCGTAAAGTAGCTGTTCGAGTGTATTCACTGTTGCAGTCTTGGTTTCCCTCCCTCCAGCCCCCTGGTTTTCTCTATCTTTCTAGCTCTCCTCTCTATGGCCATTCCTAATGGCATTGGTATTTACTTTTTACTGGTGGTGTTCCCCACCATATACTAGCTCCCTATTTGGGGCAAGAAAAACTGATGTAATGGCGTCGGCTGCCTGTTTTATACCCCCTTATGACCTGACATCATGGAAGAAGCGACAGCATCCGACGCAGAAATACTAAGACTATGGTATTCAGGCCGACTGAGGGCTACCTGCAGGCAGATAACCCAAGTGTGGTGACTGCAACAGTGAATGCACTCGAATATCTACATTTATGGTAAGTGTACACAACTGTACTTTACGTTTATACATTTTACAGAAGTAGAAGTTACTAAAGAGAAAGCACAGCTCATTATCAAATATTTCCAGTCACATTCAGTCTGTATCTTTGTGTTGAAGTTTATTATACCTAATTAATATTTGTAGTAGTAACATAGAAAAGCACACTCCCATGCATGTTATATCTGCAGTACTGCAGTCTGTTATTTAAGTATAAAGGCTTGGTAACACATTTGTTTTATATATTCTTTTCTGTAAGTAATAATTAACTTTTCACAGTACAACACCTTATAATTTCAAGATACCTTTTTGTGTAATGCAAAATCATCTATAAAGTATAAAGTTGACTAATACCTCTTTTGTACAAATTTCCCTTTGTATGCAATAAACTACATTCCCCTTTTTAAACCAACTGTTAAGCCATCCCAGCACAACTGAAACATAAACATAATTTTGTCAGTTGTAGTTAGATCTGTTTAAAAATAATGATTTGTAGCTTGTCTCAAGCTTGAAATAATATGTTAAACTCATGAAAACAGAATGAAAAAAACAATTGTTAAAAGGACTAAAACACAGAGCAGATGAGAGATAATTCTGTCTTGCATTTCAGAAGTAAAAGAGAATCCATTTTCCTGATAAGTTATAAAATTCTTGTAGATAAAGTTCCTCCTTCATACTCTTAAATGTTATTTTCTATATTTTGACATACTATACAACACTGGTAACAACTTGTCGTCGTGATACTTAGGAGTATAAATCCCAGAGAAGTGGGAAAGAACGTGCAAAAATGCAGACACAAACTCTGAGATTGCCATGTCTTGGAGGATTCCCCTTCCCTTTTCTCTGAGGTATGATAATTTTGGATTAAGTATGCATAAATAGTGGGGTTCTGGGGACTGTAGGGAGCTTGCCTCCTACAAAAAACGACTTTTAATGAGAAGCGTGATTGATGGCATTTTCTGTTCTGTAGTTTCATTTCTTTTTTTTAATAATTCCAGGACTTGCAATTATGTGTCTTAGAATTACAGTATGGAGCTGCGATAGCTTAACAGTATCTCCACAAATTTACCTCAAGTAAGCTAGTTTAATGTTTTAAAAAATAACATTTTTTTTATCATGACACGTGGACCGACAAAGGGACACAAGAAGTTAATTCTGTGGCTAATTTACAAAGTGATAGGAGTCCAATATCAGTCCCTTAAGATGTGTACTTTTACACAGATGAACTGTGCGCGATATGAGAGCTTCAGTTCATCACCTTAAAATGGGGGGCTGCATTCAAGGGCAGATTATGTTTAACCTGTTGAGCAATACTGTTTGGTGTTGAGTGAAAATGACTAACTTTTGAAAGCAAAAATTATAAATTGATTATTTTATTGAAGTAGTAAAGTAGCTTATTCTGGTTGATGAAGCAAGTACAAGTGCTTGGGCCTAGTAGTTGTTAGCATGGCCGTTGCTGGCTAGCTTAGACGGTTATTCGTTCAGATTGCAGTTTGTATTCCGATATGGAAGGGCAGCACTCAGACATGTTTCTCCTGTGTGCAACTTGAAGATGTATTACTGCTGTAATGCAGTGTTGCCTGCATCACTTTCAAGTTCCAGTAAGATGTTCTGGTGCCGTTAAGTGGACTTAGTTTTGTAATGCTTGCGCCATTTGTGTTATTGTGCAGTTCCATGAAGAAGCAGGACTCTACACTCTATTCCAAACTGATGAAAATCCTTGTTTCCCTCTGTGGTGTTCTGCTTATATTGTTCAGCAGCTGTTCCCAAGATTACTGTCTTGATCCATAAACCTTGCTGAAATGCTTTGCGTAGGGAAGAGGGGATGAAGTCAGCTGATGGATTTGATAATTAGAAGTGTCAGCCATCCTTTCAGAATTGGGTTAATTCTTTAAGCTGTTTAGTGGATTTTTGTACTTTATTCTTTAGGTGGGACGCTCAGTTTATTTACTAGTTCTTTTTTTCTGTGTATACAAGTAGAGCTGAAAGGAACTCTATGCCCCACCAGAATCAGGGATAATTTAGTTGACAAAAGTTGTGTTTTGTTGAGAAGGCTTACAAGTACATAAAATATTTACATTCTGTGAAGGGTGGGCTCTGACTGTAGCATAAATGCCTCCTGTTCTCTAATTCATTAGCTCAAAGTGGAAAAATGAAACAAACAGCAAGGTATGTGAAGAGGTGCTGATGTGTTTTTTAAGTCTTACTTTGTGGCACAGACCTAGTCCTCTTACACTTTTATTTGGTGCACTGGTGGGAAGGTGTAACTTTCTAGATGTACCATAGCTGTGTATACAAAGACATATAATAGTTATGGTTTTGAAGAAAAAGGTACTAGTATAGCTAAGGGTGCAGTCTTATGACGGACAAGCACAGGGTATAACAGAAAGGTACGTAGGGCAGTGGAATTTATGTATAGTACCCCAAGCGGTGCACCAAGATTGGCCTGCCACACATGCAGCTTTGTCTCAAGCCTTTGCAGGGGGATGCTGGAAGTTACCCTGTCTGCCTCAGAACTCTCTACCAAACAAGCTATCCACGCTTACCTTGCTGGGCTTTTCAATCTGTGCAGCATATGGGCCACTATCTGCAGATACCAACCCCTTGTGGTCCCCAAGCACAACAAGGCAGTACAGTATTTCTCAGTTCCATGTGCATTTACAACAGAGCAGGTCTGAACAGTAAATGTGCATTTAGAGTGTGGTACGTCTGAGAGTTGATGCATGCTCGGCTACAATGCAGTATGCCTGAACGTTATTAAATATGGAGTTCCAATATGGTATGTTAGTGTTATGTGCTCGCATTTACAACACAGCATGTTTGAATGTTCATGTCTGTTCAGTAACAGTACAAGTAGGCTGAAGGTTAAATGCGCAGTTCCAGCATGGGATGTTTGAATGTTATTAATTACACAGTCCCTGTATGGCACACCACCACTTCAGATGTGCTTAGTTACTGTAGGTCTGAAGGTTGATATGTACTCAGTTACAGTACAGTAGGATGGTATGCTAGTTTTGATACGTACTCTGTTGCAGTACTATGTACTTCAGTATTTATATATGCTTAGTTACAGTACTCTGAGTGCTGATTTCTCGGTTACTGTACTTTACAAATTCCTACATTTTTAGCACATAAACCAGTTACTTGCTGTTTATTGATAAACGAAAATAAAATGTTCCTGGCTATTAATAGAAGATCTCTTCTAGTAAGTCCCTCAAACTTACCCTTTGTTAGTGTAACGCTGTCTAAAACCTTAACATTCCAACCAATGAAAGCTATGAGACTTTCTTGAGTGTATTAGGAAGCGTAAAATTGACTAATTCTGTGCAAACATTATTATACTTCCTTCTCTGACTTCATGGACATTGCTAATGTTTTGTGAACAAATTTTCTCTTACAGGTTCACTCCACCCTTTCTTTTCCCTCCAATCCCCCTTATAGCTCCCCTCCCAAAATTGCTCTGGAACAGGTTTTTTAGGCACTTTTCAAAACTAAATAGCAGCTTCATTGTCCCAGACAGTTTTTCTGGATGTCTGCTGAGAAGCATCAAGTCCCATCTGGGGAAACCCTTCCTCCAGCTGGAGCCTCTGCTCTTACATGCCTGTGGTGTGGAGAGTGGCCCTTGCGGTACCCTTGCATAAAGGTGAGCTCTCTACTATCCCTGGAAATTACAGGCCGATTATTCTCACTAGTATTGTTTCCATTAAGGGCTTATAGTCCATGCTGCCCCCGACCCATTTCAAGGCCTTTGATATTAACCTTCATGCTAGGACTGTTGATAGGCTCTCCAAACTCCACATTAAGCTATAAGTAGTTAGCTGGACAATTAATTGGCTTCCTGATAGAAACCATGTTACTGTGTCCCAGAGGGCCTCATTCAAGGCCCCTTTCTGTCCGGCATACAGTTGTCTGAGATAAAAGCTGGTGTCAAGGGACTATGATTGAAAGGCTGCTTATCAAATCTAGTATTAATATTCATATTCTCCACCAAGGGGTGGACCAAACAAATGCCTGATGTGTTAACTATGAGCTTGCCCTCGAGACTAGTAAATGAAGCTTAGTTTCTTTTGGTAAGTCTGTCATTACCACCATGTGCCAATTGGATAGCATTCTGTTCAAGTCTGACCCACTCATAAGAGACTTGGGGTCTTGTGTTGAAAACACTCTCTCCTTTGCCTATCATGTCTCTGTAATGCTTAGAAAATCCTTCTGTCTTCTTAGCTTCTAAAGGGCTAAAATGTATAATCCCTCTATTTCTCCCTTATTAGGTTTTCTATTGAATATAATGCCCCTTTCAGCACGTATTGTTATTGAGAACCTAAACCAACTTGAGGAAACATTAATGTTTCCTTACTAAAGGGATGGGTAATGGAGATAAAGATGAGTAACGGCGAAGTCAAAGAAATAGAAATAGAAGTAGTGGAACAGCTGCAAAGAGAAGGATTCTGTGTAAAAAATCTAATGCAGAAAGCACCACAGCAGGATAGAGCAATGGCTATCCAAATTAAGGGGAAACCAGTGGAACAGGAAGTAACTGGTCAGATGCCATATCAAGATATTTTGGAGCCTTCCACAGAAAACCAGTATAAACTTTCACTTGAAGCTAGACTGGAAGGAAAGAAACGGGAAACTGTGGAAACTCTGATGCAGTCAATGTTGAGGAGTGATAGGCCAGTGAGTTCCTATATGACAGAACAATAGAAAGACACAGGATGAAATTGAAGAGAAGGTGCCACAGGAAGATGTTGTAGAACTTTCTATAGAATGCCCACAGGAAATGGAAAACAAGGGATGTACCCTCAGTATGGAAGAAAAGGAGTTAAGAGAAGATTTGCTTGATTTAATAGACAAAGACATATATGTCAAGATCAGTGAGAGAAATAGACTGCAGAAGGTTAATAAAACCCCAAAAGTCAGAAGTTTCGTAAAACAAATGAACACAATAATTAGGACTCTCCATAGAGATCCATGCTTAATAATAGAAGTAAACAGGATGTATTACTGTGCTGTAGATTAATAAATTAATAACTGATAAAGTTCTACCACAGGAATATAGGGTATTAAGGGAAAAGAGGGGGAAACAGTGAATACCGTCATGGAAATATCGAATAGAGAAAACCATAAAGCAGCTAAGATAAGAAGTATCATTGTTAGAAGATTATAGAAGAGGGAACAGATTGATGAAAATATTAAGAAAGATAGATGTGATAAAAGGAATGCATGGTATTAGAACAGCCAAGGATCTGTTATGCACTATTGGAGATAAACTAAAAATTACAAAACAGGCGGAAAGACTTAGAAGATACAAAGATAAATATAAGGGAAAAACACAAAATAAACAAATTATTGATGACCCAAAAAAGTTTTATAGAGAACTGGAAAATGAGGTAAAAGGAATACATGGACCGCCAAAAAAAGAGGAAGTAGATCCATTTTGGGAAGTGTCTATGAAGATCCTGTGGAACATAACAAAGATGCTAAATGGATAGAAGTAATAGAGAGAGAATAATAAGTTTAAAGGTGCAGGATGGGATGAAGTAACAACTAGAGAGACTGAAATAAAGTGAGAAAAGCCTCTAACTGGAAAACCCTAGGCCCAGATGCAGTACCTAACTTTTGGCTTAAAGTATTAACTTCTTTGCACAATGATTTAGCCATGAGTAAGAATTATTTATATATGCACCCCGAACACACACCGCACTGGTTAACAACAGGAAAAACAATGCTCTTAAGAGTGAGCCTGCAAACTACCCTAAAAATTATAGACCAATAACTTGTCTTACGACAACATACAAACTATACATGGGAATTGACGCTGACAGAGTTTATAGTCATTTAGAAGAAAACTCAATTATGGCAGTAGAACAAAAGGGCAATAAAACAAAGTCATATGGAACAAAGGACCATTTGTTGTTAAACAAAGTTTATAGTGGAGAATTGTAAGAAGGGGAAGAACCTAAGTATGGCATGGATTGACTACAAAAAAGCATTTGATAGTATCCCACATTCATGGATAAAAGAGTGCTTAAAAATGTATGATACACCCTATAATGATTGATTACATTACAGTAACCATGAAACAGTGGCAGACCACTTTGCAATTAAGCCACGATAAAGGACAGATTATTATCCCAGGGATAAAAATTCAAAGGGGGATATTCCAGGGCGACTCTGTCACCCTTGCTATTCTGTCTTGCCATTAAACCGTTAAGCTGCTTACTTAGCCTAGGTCATGGCTACAATTTGGCTTCTAGAAAACAAAGTCTAATGACTTCTCATCTTCTTTGTTGATGATTTAAAATTGTATATCTCATCAGATGAGGAACTGAAAGCACAGCTGCAGGTTGTCTAAACTTTTTCAGATGATATCGGAATGTCATTTGGTCTTGATAAATGTGCAAAAGCAATCTTTAAAAAAGGAAAATTGCAGCACCTGGAAAACATCAGTTTGGGACAAGAATGTGTTATAAAAGAACGTAAGCAAGAGGGGGTGTATAAATACTTGGGAATTGATGAAGGATCAGCAATAAAACATGAACAAATGTGAATAAGGCTTAGTAAGGAGTACTTTAGGAGACTTAAATTAATCCTGAAAACAGCATTGACACCTAGGAACAAGATCCAAGTTATAAATCAATTTGCTCTTCCTGTCCTAACTTATAGTTTTGGAGTGATTGACTGGCCCCAAAAAGTGTTTGATTGGATATCAAAACAAGAAGGATGCGTCATGCTCACCAAATGATTTATAAAAAATCAGTGTATGCCAAGATTATATATCCCCTGTTCTGAAGGAGGGATGGGCGTACTTGATATTTATTACATGTATAGATCTGCAATCGTGGGACTCCACACATACCTATTGACCTCACAAGATCCAAATGTGGTGAAAGTTTTGAAACATGAGGAGAATAAATCTAAGATAACATCTCTGCTTAATTTAGCAGAAGCATAGCAATGTCAAGCAGGAATGGAAATCCAACCAGAAGTGGATAAAAACCAGGCAGCAACTGAATGTGCTAAAAAAGAAAAAGAATACAAGTTGAAGGATCAGATGAGAAGGCAAGAAATGTGGAAAAAACATAAATAATAGTTGCAAGTATAAAAAACTTCTGAAAGAGCCTCATGTTGATCAAGAATAAACGCAGGAATGGTTAAGGAGAGGTGAATTTACATCAAGAAATGAAAGGTTAATATTGGCAGCCCAAGATAGCGGGCTGCGTACACGCTGGTTTACTAAGTCCATTGAACATGTTGGAGAAACAGACATATGTAGGTTTTGTGGAACCGAGTTGGAAACAGTTACACACCTTATTGCTGGTTGCGATGCTCTAACGGCAGAGGGGACTGTATGCTGAAAGGGATAATAATGTGGCGAGATTGTTACACTGGAGATTGTGCAAACATTATGGCATCGAAGTGGCTGAAAAACATTGGAACCATGAGCCACAGAGAATCATAGAAAATGTTGAAGTTTACATCACATGGGATCACTCAATACCAACGGTCCAAAAGATGGATGCTAGAAAACCGGACAGTGATCCAAGAAAAGAAGACAAAAGTAGCATTGATCATTGAAATTGCCACACCTAGTAACTATAGTGTCTTGCGTACAGAGAGACAAAGTCATAAAATACCTTGATCTACAGGCAGAAACGAGAGCCATGTGGAAGAAAGATACCCAGACAGTTCCAATAGTAAAAGGAGCAACTGGTCGTATAAAAAAGAATTTACAATCATATTTAGATATGCTACCAATTCATGTAACACAGTATGAATTGCAGGAGTCCTTGCTGGGCACATTGCGGGTACTGAGAAGAACACTTTTGGCTAACATCAAAGAGTGAAATAATACTAATTTCATGAACTTTAATCGTACTCTGACTTAGGAATGGGGTCCATTCCCGTCATGGTATTAGAAGCCCAAAAGACTTGGAGAAATCAAAAAAGGGATCTCTGGTCTTCATATCCTTAGTTACTTTGACTCTAAAAGCCCCGCCCCTATACCTTGTCTCATACAGTTCTAAAAGCCCCGCCCCTGTACCTTGTCTCATACAGTTCTAAAAGCCCCGCCCCTGTACCTTGTCTCATACAGTTCCTTTGTCTCATACAGTTCGCCCCTTCCATACCTTGTCTCATACAGTTCTAAAAGCCCCACCCCTGTACTTTGTCTCATACAGTTTGCTGAGCAGTGAGCTCTGCTTCGCTTTCTGTGATGTGAATGACCCTGCATTTTCAACTCTTTCAAATAAATAAAACCAGGGGTGAAGCAAACACCTGCTATGTTGGTCCTAAACCTGTAATGCCACATTAATAGCTGGAGCAACAGGTATGTAACTCAAAGTAACCCCCTATTTCTGAAGTAGATTTCCCTTGCATATCAAGTAGAATCTGTCTTTGATCCTTGTCAATCTTTAAAAACAGTCCAACTGTACGAGTGGTTGTAAATTGTTTATTTGGGATGTGTGGGAAAATGTACTTCATTGGGAGCATTTGCAAATTGTTTTCTTGGCCGTAAGCTGAGTTGGATCATATGGGCCTGTAAACTGTGATGTCTTTCACAAGGCATTCCCCACCCTTTGCATGAATCTGAACTCTCATGTCCTTCACAAGGCATTTCCCACCCTTCCCATGAGAATGAACTCTCATGTCCTTTACAAGGCATTCCCCACCCTTCCTGTGAATCTTGATGGTAGTCTATATTATGGGAAAGTCTGGTTTACGCCGAGTAGTATCTGTGAAGAAGCACACCATGAAGGAGTATATTGAATGGCAACTTTTTAATCCAGCACACAAAGCTTGAGGCCTGTTTAGCCATCTTGCCAGTCAAAAAGCATCACTGACCCTGTTAACAGCAGTGCATGAATCTGCATTGCATGTGATGGGGAGACAGGGCAGTTAAAATAACTGTAAAAGTGAATTCTAAATTTACAGGTTCCTTGCATGATCTTGGGCCTTAGCCAGAGTGAAAGAATCTAGAGATGTAGCTAAATATTCCCCTACTAAGTCCCCTCTGCGTTGCAGCCTACACCTCTATGGCAAATGCAAGCTTTCCCTTAATGTGCAAGAGATCAACCTAACCCTAGTACTCCGTTGATGGTATAAAAGGTGGGAGGGGAAGAATTCCTCTGGAAAATATCTTCAGTGATGAATTCCAGCATTGCATGTCCGTCATGCAGCTACAGACAAGAGGTCAACTTGTTAGTGTTTGGTAGCTTGTTGGTAAAGTTCCAACCCAAACCAGCTTGTCCTGCACATTCCTTTTTTCTAGGCCCTGCTTTGCTGGAGAGAGTTGAGGGGTCAGGTGTTGCCCTCCCCAGGTCATTTGATGTCACACTGTTCAATGCCTGATGAGACGCTGTGAGAATACTTCAAGAAATATCATTTGAGAGCAGTTCAGGCCTGACAATAGCCAGTTGTGGTCTAACACAGCATTCATTATGTACCACCTGTGGTGCCCACCTGCCACTTAATGCAACACATTAAGTATTCATTGAGCACAGATTACCCACTGCTGGAGTAGTGATGAGGAAGATGCCCCCTCATCTGAATCTATCTGGGAGATGAGGTATTTAGGGAGGACTAAAGCCTCTGCTTCTGAGATGTATTATGCATGCATTATGCATGTCTGTCATGTAGTCTTGGTATTATACAAGGATATGATACCTCTTAGTCATTTAATTCTCTTCAGATGATCTTTCATTTGGGCTAAATGTTAGGCCATGCCAGGAAGTACTTAAATGAGCCTGTTTACTGCATGCCTGTAGTCCTTAAAGGGCAGGGCTGGAGCTTTGGGGGTGAATACTGATGAAAAATGATAAAAATAAGCTTGCCTTTGCCTTAGTGTTTTTGGTTTTACCCTGAAAAAAAAAAAAAAAGTGTTTTTCCCCAGTAGTACACACACACACACGTACACGAGTAAAGTAGTCCTATGATTCTATCGAGCTGGAGGTCATTTCTAGCCTAGCCATTTCATCCCAATGTAATACCATAGATACGCTAGTCAGTACTCAGGATTGCATTTATTAAAGACTGCCCATGTCCAGGAGGGTTGTGAGCGGTTTCTTTAGTAATGCACTCAGGGCAGTATGTCTCATTTTGCATTCAGAAGTCAGAGGATTGTCTTCAGGAGGTGGTGTGCTGCTTGTTCTGGTGGCATTGAAGGTTAAAGGCCATACAATGCATGTTTGATTAGAGGTTTGTGCACTTGGTAGCTCAGTCTGGGGAGGAGGGCTGTACCTGCTTTGGGGGAGTATCATGCTGGGTGAATCTGTCATGAGGGGGCCAGGGCTTAAGGAAGATTATCATGCTGTTGGGTGCAGGAAGGCTGAGGAGGTGTGGCTGCTCTGTGGGTTTGGAGGTGCCACACCCGTGGGTTTCATCTCCTAGCTTGCCCAGCCTTATGTGTATGCACAAGGGGCATGTAGTAGGGCTAATGAAAGTCACTAACTCATTGACTTGCAATATGGTGATACTTCACTTTCCTGCCCCAGTCTGCGGTGCCAGCTGACGTAACTGCTAAGGTTCTGCACATGAGGTTGGGGCCTCCGTGTGAAGAGCTATCCCAAAAGGGTGACCCTTCTGCTGTAAGACACACTAGGGAGTCTGTCTTGACATGGGAACTGCAGGGGATTGAATAACAGGGACCAACAAATGAGCAGTCTGAAGTCAAAAGTAGATTGGATGAAAAAATGGGAAAAAAGGTGCAAGTTGAAATAATTTTACTTAAGAACATTTTGTGCATTTCCAGTGATGCCTTGATAAAATTGGAGGTTTGCATGTGATTTTTGTGCAGATATTTGTTTTTGCCAGGGTCTTTCTGTTTGAGTTTGTAGAACTTTTGTCTGTTTTGAGGATCCATGGGTTATTCTCACTGTAGAACTTGCAGACACATAAATCTCCTGGTGTTCTAGCCCAATGTCCTAAGAAGACCGATGCCCTGAATAACTCTCCATGTAATTGAGTTAAATAGTTTTATGCATCAGAGTGCATATGTCTGTGTCATCTTTTTCACCTTTACCAACAGACGTAAGCTAACAGTTTTGGTGGGATGATAGGGCAGCAAGTGTCTTGCTTCTAGTTTTGAGCTGGAGGGTACTGAACTGTTTCTGTTCCATCTCCACTCCCCCTTAGTGGTGTTGAGGCAGGTATGATTAAGACTGTAAAATTGTCTTTAATTTACTTGTTAACTGGAGTGTGAGATAGATGGTGCTTCGCAGACTCTTCATGCATGACCTACACAGACCGGATTGACTTTTACTTGTCAATAGGGTAACAGAACAGGTCCTTTTCAGTCATGGCTCATGCATTACATGTTAACTGCATAGGTGGACTGACCCTTATCAGTCCTTTCAGACTTGACCTGTGCAGTGCAAGGCAGTATTCAGTTGTACGGGTGCTGGGACAGTGACATCTTGGATATGCCTGCTGCCCAATTTGTGCCTTGGGCTGTCCCCCCTTTAAGGAAGATTTGAAGAGTGCTGTCTTGGATGCCTCCCTTTTTGGGAGAAGTCTTGTTTGAAGAGGGTTGTTAAGGCGACCATATGCAGGCTGAAAAAGAAAATACTGACCTTTTGAAAGGGTCTTCATCACGCCATACTTTGCTTCAGCCCATTTTTTTTATAAACAAGCCCAGCAGTCTGAGAGGAAGCAGCCCACTTGCAGGTAGATAGATGGTGATAGTCAAGCACCAGGTGTTCCTGTTCCTTACATCCACAGCCTTGGTATGAGCTTAGGCAAAGGGTTACTTGTCTGCAAGTTACTAGTCACAGCTGTTTTCTTTAATGTGTCTTGTACTTTCTGCAGAGTATTTTGATTTCTTACTGCATTTGGTCACTGCTCAATTTTCAACATTGAACTGATAAGACTGCCCTCAGGGAATGTTGGATGTAACTTGTTGGGGATGTGACAGACCCCTTAAGTGACCACAACATAATATACTTTATACTTAGTAGAACAAGCATATGCAAAACCACTAACTATATATCCACTAGAAACACAAAAAAATTCTCTCCTGAGGTCCTCAACACTTTACTCTGTAACTGTGACTGGACACCCCTAAAAACCCTCCCACTTGACCAGGCTGTAGCATATTTCAACAAAACATTTCTACAACACCTAGACACTGTCGCTCCATTGCGCAAAATCAAGGTTAGAACCTCTACAAACCCCTGGCTCAGTAAAGAAACCAAACAAATCCTCAAGTCCAGAGACACTGCCTGACTTTACTATAAAAAAAACAAAGAAACACAAAGCCTAAGTACCAAGAACTGAGCAACCGTGCAAAAAAATGCATTGGGCTGGACAAAAAAAATCCTACTACACAACATTACAAACTAAATACCAACACAACCCGCAGAAATTTTGGAAATATGTAAACCAGCTACTAAAATCCACCCAAAAGGCTACCCCCCAAACCAACCACCCCTGACACTAAAGTTCCCATCGAAACACAATTCAACTCCCACTTTGTGAACTCAATTCTATCCTTAGTATCACAGGGCAGTTCCTTCCTCACTATCCCCCCCAACACAAATAACACTAATACAAGCTTTAACCTCAACACAGTTTCTACCACTTCAATCAAAAGCATGCTCTCCAAACTAAAAACCTCATAAACATCAGCCAACCTACTCCCCAGCTATTTCTTAAAACTTACAGCAGATGCTATTGCTATCCCAGTCTCCACTCTCATAAACGGATCAATTGTTGAAAACTATGTGGCCAAACTCTGGAAAATATCCTGTTACACCCATACATAAAGGCGGCACCTCCACTGAACTTAACTACAGACCCATTGCTTTATTCTCCCCCCTGGCCAAAATCCTAGAAAAATGCATCCATACCCAGATGCTAAACTATCTCCTAGACAGCAACATCCTGTCACCTACTCAGCATGGTTTCAGAACTGCCCATAGTACCACTACAGCCCTCCTCTGCTTCACAGACACAGTAAACCATCTCAAAAATGAAGGCCTACAAGTGTCAACTCTTTTTTTTTTGGATATGTCCAAAGCATTTGACGCAGTCTCACACCAAATCCTGCTAAACAAACTAAACCAATATCATCTATCAAATTCCGCTCTTACCTGGTTCCAAAGCTACTTAACTGATAGGTACCAAGCTGTGAAATGGGAAAATTCTCTCTCTCCTCAGCTGCCCATAACTATAGTAGTCCCACAGGGTTCTATGTTAGGACCACTACTATTCGCAGTCTTCACAAATGACCTCCATACCTCCACACAGCATGCATCTATAACTCAGTATGCAGATGACACTACCTTAATCTGTGCTGCACAAAACATTCCCACCCTCCTGCAAACAACTCAACTAGCATTCTCTGACGTTGAAAACTACCTTACCAAAGCCCAACTTGTCCTCAATCCAAAGAAAACTCTGCTTATGATTATAACCAGTTCTAACAAAACACTAACAGTCAATTCACTATCTACTCCACAAATGCTACTCCAATTGCTCCAGTGGCACAGGCTAAGCTATTGGGAATAACCATAGACTCCCACCTAAAATTTGATAGTCATCTCAACTTAACTATTAAAGTACATGCCAAACTGGGGCACTCTACTGTATCAAACCATTTCTTACCAACAACACAAGATCAGCCATTGCTCGCTCCCAACTTCTATCCACCCTACTCTATGCATCTCCTATTCTGACTAATCTCAACAAAACTGAACTAAGCAAAATGGAAGCCTGCTATAACAGAATTGCCTGCTTTGCTGCAAATTGCTCATATAGAACTCATCACTGTACTGCTTTGAGACAGCTCCACTGGCTTGAACTGCCCAACCTCCTAACCTACAATCAGCTCTGCCTCTGTCATTCGATCTATTACCTTCCCAATAAGTGTCCTGCCCTCTAAAACCTAGTACAACATCACTCAGCCAAAAGGCCTCTTAGATCATCAAGCAAACTACTACTAGAAGTCACCAACAGCTACAATAGCTTTGGAGATGCACTATATAGTAGTTCAGTGGCTAAAAAATGGAACTCTGTCCCTACTAGCATCCAAAGCCTCCTTTAAAGACCTCATCAGGCAACATCTCAAGGAAAGTTGGCAGTGCCATGATTGCTCCCCAGGCTAGTGAAAGTGGATAACACATACATACAAAATCTAGAGCACTTGATAATAGTTTTCAATCTTACTCACAAACACTGGCTAATCTACAATGTATGTACTGTACCTGTGTACTATGTATGTATTCTACCTATGTTCCAAATGTCAGCTGTACACCACAAGTCTATTAATTACCTTTATTTTTAAAATTAATATTTTTTTGTTTGTTCTCTCCACTGTAACTGTTTATGTGCCGCGCATACCACTGTAAAAACATGTCTCTTGTAATTTGTGTGTATACTGATTATGTCTAAACAACTAAAATGTGTCTGTAATTTTTCTTTGTGGAGCTTTTCTCCCCGGGCCTCTACTGAAAAAGGGCCTTTTTGGCTCAGTCAGACACCCCCGGTTAACAAATGTAAAATAAAGTAAATAAATAAAATAAACTTGTCCCTTCTTTTTCAACATTTAGGGAAGGTAGTTGTTTTGATTTCTTTTAATCTATTGCACAAGAACTATTGTAAAAAACAATTGAATTTCCCGCTATGGGTATACACTGTGACTACCCAGATATGTCATGGCTCATCATTGCGGTGCTCGCTGTCAGCACTAACATGAAGGGAAAACATTTACCTTCTTGCATTAGTGGTACTTGCCACAACTTCATTTGTCACCCATGTTGTATAAATGCAAGCATCATACACTTTTTATTCATTTCTGAGCGTAGTGTTGTAGGTGCAGTCCTTCCGTCGAGAAGGTGCCCAAAGGTAATTGATAGCAAGCAGGAAGAGATGAAGCAACCACTGACAGACGATTTGCTGTTGACAAAGAAAATGGCAAGGTAGACTGGGTAAGCATTGCAACCCCCCCCAACTCAATGTCAGTGGGAGGAAGGTCATGCCTTTT
Source organism: Protopterus annectens (assembly GCF_019279795.1). Taxonomy (NCBI): domain Eukaryota; kingdom Metazoa; phylum Chordata; order Ceratodontiformes; family Protopteridae; genus Protopterus; species Protopterus annectens. Next base: position 916,203,623 of record NC_056733.1, read on the forward strand.
AATAAGGGTCTGTATTATTTAGTCGAAAGAACTAAAACATGAATACCCTTTCATCGACACGTGTGTCGAACCTACAGTTAAGCAGTCGGCCACATCATCGATTTTTTTTTTTCTTAGGGAAAAAAAATCAGTTGGCCATTGTTTGAAATCTGCCCTTTTCCCCACTGTAGTGCGATCTCAGAGTTAGTATATTTAGTTAGTGGGATGTGTCATGTGTAGTTGGCTTACCGATTTTTTCCCTTGGAAAAAATTGGAGATGTAGTCATTCACTTAACTGTAGGTTCGACCCATAGATGTTGATGAAAGGGTATTAGGGTTTTAGTTCCTTTGACTACGTAATATAGACCCTTTTAATAATGCTTAATGCTGCAGTAACTAGGTAGGTTTATTTGTGGCCTAGCAGTTTTCCATAATGCTGCCGTATAAGCTGATGTGGGAGTAATGAAGAATTAGTTACAGACCTGTCCGTTTAAAAGACTGAACTACTTTCTGTTACTGTAAAGAAGACCACAGAATGATGTTCTTCGTGTTTCAGTGTTGCAGTCTTCACCTGTGGGTTATCCCTGCTGTGGTAGCCCTCGGTCGGGTCGAATACCAGAGTCAATTTTTTTTGCATCTGCTGCCGTCACCTGTAGTCAATGCTATACAGCAAGGCAGACAACATCATTACATCAATCTTTCTTGCCGTGGAGCCAGTAGCAGAAGCAGTTTGCACAAGTGCCGGTCGGCCGCTACCAGAAGTTGAATTTCAGCTGAAAACGTCTAAAGTTAAGTACCCAGTTGGGGATCCTTTTTTCTTGCACTAACCGATGTCTGAAAAAGTTAACAATTGTCTCGCCTGTGGAAAACATCCCACACCGAGACTTCCATTTTTACTGCATCACTTGTTTAGGCCCAGACCACAACAACCCCCTTTGCCAGATCTGTGCCCTCTTTAATGCGAGAATCATTCGCCGTAGAGCTCTTTTTGTAGACAGTTATTTTCGTATTCCGTCTTCGCATTCCAATATGGCGTCAGTCAGCCATCAATCTGTGGACAATCCCAAAAAACGTAGAGATAAAGATAGAGACAGACTACACAAGCCTTCCGAAGACGTTACCACTAAGCAGGTCATCAGTTCTCCGGAATTCAGTGAGGTGCTTTCGCAGCCCCTGATGCCTGATTCGATATCTACGTAGGCCTCTACCGAGACCCTTTCAGAGTCTGGTATGCCTCAGAATCTAATTCGTCTGGCGAGCCTTTGGCTGCCTCTGCCTCGGTTGGGTCCGGAGCCATGACGCAAGCACCGGCTTTGGAGGAGGCCTTTTGCACTACCGATTCTAGACAAAAAACAATGTCTTCGCATCCGACTACTGTTTCTTTCAGACCGACGGATTATCTCAGGCCTGGAAGCCAGGCCACTCCTAGGAAATCTGCTTCTAGTCACCATCTTGCTACTGCTTCACCATCTTGCTACTGCTCCACCACCCCAAGTACAAATGCTTAAAATGGCAGAGGATCTCATCTCCCTTATCTGGGGTAGTCAGGCCACTTCTAAAAGGAAAAGGCACCCTTCTCCAGAAATTATGACAGAACAGTATTCTGAGGAATCTGACTATTCAGTTTTGAAGAGGAACAACATCCCTTAACTCCTTATGAGGATTCAGATGCAGAGGAATCTATCCATTCTGCATCCCCTCCAGAGGACCTTTTCCTTTGGGGAAGCCCTTCACTCCCTCAGGGAACATTTCCAATGGGAATCTCAGGATTTCCCACAGTCTAAGAAAAGACTTGGAGAGTTTTTGGATATGCCCCAGCACAGATCCCTGGCCACCCCCCCCCCCATTTTAGAAGTGGTAGACTATGTTTTCCATGAATTCAGCTGAGCCCCTGACACCCTCCCGCCTGCTCCCAGTAAACCTGACAGGTACTACAGAGTACCTGATTCTCACAAATACCTGTACAGAAATTCTGCTGCAGACCCAGAAGTCATTATACAGGAACCTAAGGGAGCTAAGACTTGTTCTGCTAAGAATCCTCTTCCTTCTGAAAAGGACTCCAGAGCTCTGGATAGATGGGGTAAAAAAATATACACCTCTGCAACCTTAGCTACCAGAGCACTTAACTGTCAGTTCCATATGTTAAAATATCAACAACACTCTTTGGAACATTTAAAACAGAAGATTGCTACCTTTCCTGACTGTGCCGATTCAAAAGAGTTAGCAGATTTACTGCACTCAGCTTGTCAAGTGGCCAAACACTCATTACAGTGTGGATATGACGCCCTAGAAGCCTCTAGCAGGGCAGCAGTGACAGGATCTGTTATTAGGAGACATGCGTGGCTGAAGGAATGACCTCTTCCTGATCATGTCAAGTCTAAACTTATTGATGCACCCCTGGATAAGGAGCGCTTGTTTGGGGAAAAAGCAAAAGAGGTGCTTAAAAAGATGGAAGACAAAGCAAAATCTATGCAAACATTAAAAAAAAGATTTCTTTCAAGTTCAACCTCCCAGATTTAGCAGGAACTTTCCCTCTAAGCACTGAGCCTTCCCTGCACCTAGCAGACAAGGGACAAGGTAAGCCCTGCAGGGACAGACTCTCCAGGCCCCTATCCCAGGACCAGTAGAGAAGTAAACAATGGACCACGTCCATCTCTAAGGCAGGGAATTCTAAGCCAGCCTTTTATGGCAAACACAATGACTCCCCCACCCCCTCTACCCTCCCTTCAGTCCTCAAGCTAGGAGGAAGGCTCTCCCTCTTCAAAGACAATTGGCTTTTTGTAACAAAGGACCAATGGGTCTTAAAGATAATTTCTCAGGGATACAAATTCTCTTTCAGTGAACTCCCAGTTCCAAGAGGGTACCCAGACTTGCCTCCAAAACAGTGGGCAGAGGCATTGAAACAGGTCCAAACTCTCATATCACAGGGGGCAGTAGAACCTGTCCCCTCAGATCAAACAGGCAAAGGCTTTTATTCCAGGCTATTCTTTGTTCCCAGAAAAGAGGGCACTTGGCACCCCATCCTGGATCTATCCATTCTGAGCACCTCTCTGGTGGTCCCCAGATTCAGAATGCTAACTTTGCAGCAGCTGCTGCCTATGCTAGCAAAAAATGCTTGGCTAGTGACCCTAGACCTAAAAGATGATTACCTCTGCATCCCTATCGGGGAATCGTGCAGAAAATTCCTGTGATTCAGAGCAGGCTCACAACACTTTCAGTTCTTTGCGCTGCAATTTGGCTCATCTACTGCTCCCAGAGTATTCACCAAATGCTTGGCCGCGGCCATAGCATTCTGCAGACAGAGAAGTATACAGATATACCCTTACCTGGATGACTGCCTCATTCAGGCAGTGCGCAAAGAAAAGCTGCTCCAGGATCTTCTGTTTGTCAACTCTCTCCTAACTTCCCTAGGGTTCACCATCAACGAGAAGAAATCAAAACAAAAACCCACCAGGAAGGTCATTTTCTTGGGAGCTCTGCTAGACACAGCATCCCAAATGGCCTTCCTATCCTCAGAAAAGCAGAGGTTCCTGCCTCTCTACGTTACCCAGCTGGCTTCCAGAAATGACCTCACTGCGAGGAAGTTCCTGCATGCCCTGGGATACATGACATCTTGCATACTTCTCATTCCTCTGGCCAGACTTCACATGAGAAAACTTCAGTGGTATTTAAGGAACCTTTGGTGCCAGCACTCAGTCCCTAGAGACCTCTCTCCCTCTGATCCCATGTACAAGGGCCAAGTTTCTCTGGTGGGCAGAGGCCTGAACTTGCTGCTTCTACAGAATTCAAATACCTCTCCTGGAAGAATGCCTTCTTACTAGCTATCACCTCAGCCAGAAGGGTATCAGAACTTCAGGCTGTCATGGCTGTTGAGCCCTTCATCATTTTCCATGCAGACAGGGTCTCCCTGAGGACTAACCCCTCCTTTATGCCAAAGGTGGTATCTGATGTGACCCTCAACCAGGCCATTCACCTACCCACCTTCTTTCCCAATCCTCAAAACAAGGGGGTAAGAATTCTACACTCGCTAGATGTGCACAGACAAAGCAGATACTATATGGACCATACTAAACCATTCGGAAAAACAGACCAACTATTTGTCAGCTTTGCCCCTGGGGCATAGGGGAAGCCCATTTCCAAACAAACCATTTCCAAATGGATATCACACTGTATCCATTTCTGCTACAGACTACATGGGAACCCCCCAAGCCTATCTGTACCCATTCAACTAGGACAGCCTCTACTTCCACAGCCTTCCTCAGAGGAGTCCCCACCAGGGACATCTTTGAAGCTGCCACCTGGACCTTTGTCCATACCTTTACAAAGCATTACCACCTACCTCTTTTTTCTAAATCTAGGGCAGGGTTTGCCTCTGCAGTTCTGCAGTGCCTGCTGACCCATGCCTAGGACTCTAACCTATCCTCCCACCCCTCTCCTAAGCTTTGGGAATCCTCCTACAGGCGATGACTGCAACGGTGAAACATGAAGAACATAGTACAGTTGTGTACACTTACCATAAATGTAGATAGATGTTTGAGTGTATTCACAATTGCAGAGTGGGTTTCCCTCCCTCCATCCCCCATATAGCATCTTCCCCTAGGGGGACATAAGCTTCCCATGGTGGCTTTTAGCCACCAGGACCACTTTTCCTTATTTCCTTGTACTTCTGACGGGTTAGGGAAAGAAAAACTGATGTAATGATGTCGGCTGCCTTTTCGGGCCGGCCGAGGGCTGTCACAGCAGGGATAACCCACAGGTGATGACTGCAACAGTGACTACACTCGAACATCTACATTTATGATAAGTGTACACAACTGTACTTTCCTCAGGATGGTTTTGTAGGTGGTGTGTTATGTGAACTATGACTAAGGACATTTCAAAATGAGGGTTGCCAACATGTTTAACCCTGTATCCCCTATGTTTGAAAAAAGACCCTTATGGAAAATGTACATATTTGGCAGAAGGGATTCCTGTGAGCAGATAAATGGCTAGTATTTTAACCTTGTGTACCATCTTGATGAAAGGCTCAGACGACTCAGTAGCATCAAAGAAAGTTATTAAACAAGGTCCGACTTGCCAGATGTCTACGACATTGAAACCAGTGCACAGTTAGCACTGGTCAGCGTATTTGTGAACTATTTCAAGTAGCAAATTGTAAGACCAACATTCCAGAAGTGAAAATCTGAGGTAAAATATGATGGTGCATTTTACTGTGTGATGCTTTCCTCATAGAGTTTGCTACTTATCACATCAGATTCTGTTACTATAGCTCAGGCGTGGACGTGTACTGACGAGACAGGCATCCCAGAACAAGTCTCTCTGTTAGTCCAAGGCCAGTAAGGAAGCCGTGCATTTGCCTCCAGGTTATTTTGAGTCAGCAGGTTTATATTAATGTGCTGTGTCTGTCATAGTATTGCGGTTCTTATGTACAGTACTAGGTAAAAGTGTCTGTAGATACAAGCTGTTGGCATCCTGGATGGTGTAAACAACTGACAGTACAGACGACTTCTCATACCTTTCCTCACTGTCTACTTTGCTTTCATTCTGACAGGAACCACAGAGTAGTCTTGATTTTCAAGCAATTTTTTCTGTGGTTGCAGCATTTTTAATGCCCTTTTTTATGTTTCAGTGCTTCGCCATCATTCTGGTGGTAGAAGTAACACTGCTGTTGTATGTAAGTTTGTGCTTGTAGTCCCCGAGATGGGGATTGAACTCTGACATTTGTTGTTCTTTTCATCGTTTAGGCTTTGATATTTTCTGGCCTATGCAGTGAGCTGTGACATTTGTTGATCTTTTCATTCATCAGAATGTGAGATTTGTTGGCCTTTACACTCCGTTGTGAAATTTGTCACCCTTTACGTCAGTCTGTGAGATTTACCACCCTTCGCATTAGTCAGGCTGTGACATATATCAGCCTTTATAGGTTGTCGGAAGAGACTGGAAGGCCAGGTGCTTGTACTTCACATGTAAAGGATTTTGAAAAGGGCCATTTGCAATTATTGTTTTCCCCATGTTTTTGGGCCTACAGACATAGGCTTCATAGTGAGCAGTTTGTAGCAGTCAGTCTGCTTAGCCAGCTTTCCAGATTGATTAGACCCAGCCAGTATAACTGCCTTTTTGTACCAGTTGGCAGGTTACCGATCTTTGTATCTTGCACAGCAGATTTTCCTCTCTGTCATTTGTCATGGATTTATTTCATAATATCTGAATTATTTGTTGTCAGTACATCATTTCAGCACACCCATATTGGTAAGTCTGTTAATTGCTGCAGGTCATCAACTCTTCAATGCTGTCTCGGCTGATCTCAGACCTTATATAGGTAATGCATTTAGCCAGGCTCCATTCTAGTATAGCAGATAAATTCTTAACTGTAAGCATCAAGGCTGTATGACAGTGATCTTGTGATCAGCTCTACCAGGAGTGCCTTTCACCTTGTCACTGATGACCTGTTTGACAGTCAGCAGGTTACCTTGTTACACCAACTGTATTTACCCAGATTTTAGTACCGGTAAATGGATTGCTATGACAAAAAAGAGCGGTCTGTCTGTGTCTCTGTCTGTCTGTGTCTCTGTCTGTCTGTGTCTCTGTCTGTCTGTGTCTCTGTCTGTCTGTGTCTCTGTCTGTCTGTGTCTCTGTCTGTCTGTGTCTCTGTCTGTCTGTGTGTGTCTGTCTGTCTGTGTGTGTCTGTCTGTGTGTCTGTCTGTCTGTGTGTCTGTCTGTGTGTCTGTCTGTCTGTGTGTCTGTCTGTCTGTGTGTGTGTGTGTTTGCATATGTGAGTGTGTGAGAGAGATCTCTGAACTTCTGGCAGGTCAATGTTTTCATTAGGATCTTCATTGACAAATTAGAACCTTGTAAGTGCGTGATGTAAGAGCTATGGATGAAGGGAAGGCTGCCTGTCGAAACCTTGTCATGGTTTTCGACACAATTCCCAACTCTGGCATCACTGAGAAACTCTCCCAGATAGGGATTAACCCATATGTTACTAGATGGATAGCCAGTAGGATCACCGACAGAACACACTGTGTCAGAATTGGTGACTCCACCTTCACCAGTAGACCTGTCACTAGTGGAGTACCACAGGGGTCTTTGCTGGCCCCTTACTGTTTGGCATCTATTTCTCAGAAGTCCAGGCCAAGTTCACTGATGATTGCATACTGGGAGCAATCACGGAGTCCCCCAACAGTGTCAACATATTACAACAAAGACTAACACAAACAAATGCTTGATGCCAAAGCAATGGTATAAAACTAAAAAATGCATTATTATTCCAAGTGACAAAACAGAATTCTCTACACACTGCAATATTGTCAGCACCCCCGAGTTCCAACCCAGTGGTGTGAGACTTGGGAACAAAGGTCGATAGCAATCTGAACTTTGACCACCAAGTTTCTGCAGTAGTAAGGAAAGCCTTCCACGCAGCGCACCTCATAATCAAGGTCAAGGGTTGTTATAACTCCACTTATCAGACCACTAATAGAATATAATGCACCCTTTTGCATGTAGCTTACCAGAAACTTGGAGCATTGGAGAGACCTCAGAGGTTTCTCACTAAGAAAATGCACGAATTCTAAGCCATGACCTACATGGACAAGCTGAAAGCCCTGTCACTTTACTCTCTATCTTATAGGCTGTTGAGCTGTGACTTTTGCCTGGCCAATAGGACAATCTCCAACCCTGCCCTAATGTAAATGCTGCACATCCGTAAGTCAGATGGCACAAGAGTCACTCGCTCTAGGGATGTCAACCTAGTTTGTTACATTAACAGAACGTGCTGGAGCGACGGATATGTTTCCCAGAGACTGCCGCTTCTCTGAAATAGACTTCCTATTCATGTAAAACAGAGCTCCTCACTGACCCTGTTCAGATGCAGCCTAGATAACTGAATGAGAAACTGCAGATTCACCTCGGGGTGGCACCAACATCCCTCATGGGCACGGGTAGCCAGTGTTGATCACAGACCTGCTTTGTTAATAAATTCATTCTGGGAACTATGCAAGAAGAACAAATGGCTAGGCTTGTAAAGGCTCTAGGGCCACTAGCGTAGTAATATCCTATAAACTGCTTATAATGCTGTATTTCAAGTGCAAAGGATTTGCTGGTTGATTTTCTGATGCCAGAAACATTTCCTTAAGCTCATTGTACTGTACCTGCCTGGCTTTGATTGGACAGTGTGTTGCTTCTTGGTAATGTGTACAAGGAAAAATATCTCTTCGATGTCCGATACAAAAGGTATTCCATTGTTATTTAGGCCAGCACTAGACACCCTGTTGCAGATTATTCTCTGACTTTCTGATCATAGGTTACCTTCTGTAGGACATCTTTTCATGTAAAATTCAGTGAAACAAGAAATACTTGCACCTTTAGCTTACAACCTCAGATGAAACTTCATTAAAAATGTAGTCAGTGGCTTAAGTCCCCTCATAAATAAGAATTTGCAGACAAATTTTGATCCAACTTTGTTTGCTTTGTTAAAGGCAGATCATGCCTTTTAAACTCTTTTTTTTTTTTGAAACAGTCACCAAAGCACCAAAGGAATTGAAAGCCAGCCTACCTCGATGAGGCAAAGGCCTTCCATACAACACTCGATCTACTGTATCCTTGATACAATACAAAACCCACAGCTTAAATGTTAATGTCACACATCACAAGATGGGCTGCAAGCTGGACAGAACCACAGCAGCAACCCAGCTGTCAGTCATGTCAGGCTTGTCAGCGCTGTGGCCTGTCACAGCTCCTGGTGTCCCCACAGTGGGTGTCCTTGGCTCTTCCTCTTTTTCTCATCTTGGCATCTACACACAAGACAACACAGGACAAAGTTGGTGAATGACAAAGTTTACAGATGACTGCAAACTGGGAAAACAAACATACAAATACAGGGGTCCTACAGAAACTGATAACTGGTGCCAGATGCCAGAGCTATGGGGAGCACTAAATAGTTAAAAATAAAAATAAAAAAATGCCAAGTACCGGAAAAACAAAAAACACCTAGCACCTACCAAGCAGCAAGCAATCAATCCACTAGAAGAAGTTATCAGGATGGGGACCTGGGGACCCTGTAGTATCTGTCATAGCCATTCAATTCCATAAGAGTTAGGTTAGGAAGACCTTCCTATTGCCCACCTTATCTCAGGGGATTCTCACATCTCTCAATCAAGGTCATCATCTCTCTCCCTCATCTCATCACTCATCAGACCAATGATTGAATACCCATGATCTGAATCCCATTACTCTACACTTGCAGCAGCTGGCTGGCCAAAAAAAAAAAACCAAAAGGATAAAGGTCTCAAAAAATCTCTGTCCTGCTGCCCCACTCTGACTGAATCCAGCTCTATTCAGTCGCCACACCTTTGCTGGAAGGTGACCTGCTCATACAAGGCCATGTCAAACAAACCCAGATTGATGATAAAAATCTCTCAAAAAAAAAATCTAGATCCATCATCCATCAAGGGCGGGACAGAGCGACCTTCATTAATATTAATTGCTGAGAGGGAGAGATTCATCATCAGAAGACTCCCTATGCTGTGGAACAAAATCCAAAATCCCGGTGAGCGTGAGGCAGAGCTGGCCTTCTGGCCTTTCAAGAGAGAAAATGGAATCATGGATGGAGATCGAGACCCACCCCAGGGATTACCTCAGTGTGTCACTGCTAGAGTACAGACAAAAAAAATGGGTATAGTTCCCCCATATAAAAGAAAGGAAGTAACACAACGATGATGGCTAGGCTTGTAAATGCCCTCGGGCAGATAGCCTAGTATGAACCTATGAACCTAAGTCCCATTTGGAGAAGGTCTAGAAAAGTAGTTTAAGTCCATTGAAAGAGGTTAGTTGACCAGCCCTGTTGTCCATTTAGCAAGTAGAAATAAATCCTGATATTCTTAAAAACAATGTCTCCAGTGTTTTAGTGGGTGCTTGAAATATTTGATAGATAAACTTTTGCCGTAGTGAATATGCAAGCCAGATCTGCTTTAGTTGGAATTGATTTCTAGTACCAAATTATTGGCCTTGAGGATCTTTTGTGTTTGGAGGTAGGGCATGGGTGATGCATTTTTACTCTGTGGGTTAACCACAGTAGGGCATGGGTGATGCATTTTTACTCTGTGGGTTAACCACAGTAAATAGTGTGTTCTGATTATTGGTCACTGACCTCTAATTCCATAGTGTATGTACATTAGATCTGAAGTAGTTTACTTCATTTGGTCTTCAACCTGTGGGGTACCGGATCCGTATCAGATCCAAGCCGGCAAGTTCACTAGCATCTACTCCGAGCTCCAAGCTCCTCCCCTTACCCATAATACAGCACCACTACCTTCCAACCCCTAGATCTCGTTTGCCACGGCTTGCCTAAAGCATCGTGATCCTGAGCTCCGAGTTTGTGAGTTGGGGTTCTTGATAAGTAAGCAGTTTTTTCATAGTTGTTTGAGAGTTAGCTGTTAGTGTAGGTTCCATCTTCGCCTCCCCTCGCTGGTGCATCGTGTTTAGGGCTTTTTCTGTAGTTTTTCAGTGTTAGCTAGTTAGTGTGTTGCCCCCCCTCAGCATTCTGTGTGCCTTTGAGTGTGTGGTGAGTGGGTCAGAGTAGGAAATAGTTTGTTTTTCTCTTTTTTTTCCCTTCTGTTGTTGTGTGTGCTGTTTTATTCTGTAAAGACATGGCTGACTCCAAGCCAGTTGTTAAGAGGTGCACTGAGTGTGGCCACAAATTGTCACCAGCCGATGGCCACACTCTTTGCGTTATGTGCTTGGGTGTAGCACATTTGAGTACAGACTGTTCCATTTGTGCGGGTTTTAACCCATGCGCTATTAAGGATAGATGGATTAAGTTGGCCCTGAAAAGCCTTCTGCCCACTATTGAGGCGGCTGCCTCTTCCACTGCTTCGGTCACAGCGGCTGCTGTGGCCGCCTCTCCTTCCTCTCTTGTCCTTGCTTCTCCTCACTCCCAGGCTGGGACTCAACCTCCCGTTTCTAAGCCTAAGGAAGTGGAGCGCAGAAGAGGCAGAGAGAAGGAGAAAGAGCACAGGCCAGAAAAACGTAAAAGGTCCCCAGACCTTTCTGCTTCTACTCCCACCAAGATCAGTCTAGGATCCGTGACTCCCCTTGGCTCCAATCTTTGAGATTTTCCCCAGAGCCAGAGGAGCCATTACCACCATCTAGGGCCTCGGTTCCTTGACCCACTAGGTCGGAGTCTGTGGCCTCGTCGAGGTCCACTCGAAGCTTATCTGAAGTAGACATGGATAAACTGAGGAGGAGGTTCATTCATACTCTGATCCAGATGGGAGTCTTGCCAGCCCCCTCTCCCTTTGGAGGGGGGGAGCTCGCTTTCTTTCTTCATGCCAGTCTCACCTACTCTGATCCGTCCACCGCTAGATGGATTTCCTTGTGCATCCTTCAAGTCTATAAGGATAAAGGTTTGTCTCCCCCGGGTCAGGTGAAAACTCATTCGACTAGGTCAATGGCTACGTTTGCGGCCTTTTGGTCGAGAGTCTCATTGGATGATATTTGTTCTGCAGCTACTTGGTCCTCATCTCATACTTTTATTTTTCACTACAAATTGGATTTGATTTCTAGAAGGAGAGCATCCTTTGGTTCCACGGTGCTCCGGAAAATCCTTCCATGAGGGCCACCCAGGAGTTTAGTAGCTGGGGACTCTGTCCCACAGGTTGAAGACCAAATGAAGTAAACTACTTCAGATAAAGAAGTTATGTACTCACCATAACATTCCATCTGAGTAATTCTACTTCATTTGTCTTCAACCGTGCCTCCCTCCTTCCCCCCTGGCCTTACCATATGGATAACCTGTTTGGCTGAAGTTTTATGTGTGTAAGGTGTCTTTTCAGGTCGGGTTCTCAGTATAAGTGGCAGCAAACTCTTTCTGGGGGTTGGAAGGTAGTAGTGGTGTATTATGGGTAAGGGGAGGAGCTCGGAGCAGATGCTAGTGAACTTGGCTCGGATCCGATATATTAATATATATAACATATTCTACACACAATGTTAGATAATATTATTTGAAAAATATGAATTCTAATGATTATGAAATTGTACAATTGTGAACTTGTTAGTATCTAACGTAATGTGGTTAATCATATTGTACACACATTCGCTTTTTGAGATTATGTAAAGAATTTTTACTGTTGAAACTTCTACTGTTGGTATTTTTTTGTTTATTTTTGTGTTGTGCATACATTTGGCATGCTTAGTACATGTTGGGTATGTGTTTGGGATCTGCTCTTTTATTAAATTAAATGTTTTTCTTAAGGAAGTATATTTATATCTATATAAAATATTAAGTCTGTGATTTTTTTGCTTAATTGTTTAATTAATTGGAACATTGCTAGATTGATTGTAATCACGTTGGTGTGGGTATATTAAGGACTTGAATGTTTTTTTTTTTTAAATTGTTCCATTAGAAGGCAAGAAGCTGAGGTACCAGAATGATTGTATTAATAAAATCTCTTGTCCTTGGTTGGCGTTCTTCTCTTTTCCTGGTTGTGGCATTCTATGTTTTTAGAGAAGATATTTTTGGATGTGTTTTGAGTTTCGGTTCCTGCCATGAATATGGGGACCTCTAGAGATGCAGTCGTCACAGCTGGTAACTGTTTTGCTGATTTGGTTCATGACCGTGAAATTAGATTAACATCTGATGACGTCTGGACCTCCACGGTTGGGAATGGTGAAGTGGAGAGATTCAAAATGTTGGAAAGACTTGTGGTCAAAGAGGTAACCACTTTCTTTGACCTTAAACTATTGGAAAAATATCTGTTGTCAAATATCACTCCCAGGGGGTTCATAGGTTAATACTAAGCTAACTGCCCTTGTGAGCCATTTTAAGCCTAGCCAATTATCCCTTTTGAGACTCAAACCCTGCACCTTGTGTTTGTAAGGCAAACACCGTAACCATTAGGCCACCCTCCCAACCCTTCATATTGATTGGCTGCTAGCTGGGTGCTTTGCCGACAATGAGAGTGACTTGTTAGCAGAGTGGAGGCAGGCTTCGCTAGATTGCATGCTAGCTTGGATAAGTGTTCTGGTTAAAAGGAACACTCGAAATTTGGAGAAACTGCAGGGGAGATCGTCATGTTGCAAAATTCTCTCGAGTGAGATCTCCCCAAGTAGGTATCAGGAACTTTTAGCTGAAGTCAAAGTCAGTGTGCAAAAGGCAGAAGCCAATGTGATTGAACGTAAGAAGAAGAAACTCTTACGGGACATCAATGACTTTGAGAACAATTTGGTATATACCTACTCACGTAGGGGACATAATAGTACTCTCAGGAAGAGTAAACTGGGTTTTCCCGGTGCTTGTGATTCATTGGCATCTTCTGGTGAGCAGAGTCTCACCAGAAAAAGTGTTTCTTTTGAGGAAATTAATTCAGAAGATTCTACGCACTCAAAAAACAGTGCAGGGGCCCAGCAGTCTACTCAGCAGACTCAGGTTCGATCGAAGAGGCTACGAGGGAAGAACAGGTAGAATTTGGTGATTGTGTACTTGGCCTGGATGCAAGCTATGGACATTTTGGACTCTGAATCCGTTTTGGAACTTGTTGTAAATGGTGTAATTGATGTACATAATGATGCTAATTATATCGGCAGCAATTCTGCTGCCTTTATTAATAGTCAAAGGGAAAACAGTACATTAAAAATTGTTAATTTATCTAACATTGTCATCACCCATGATGCTGAAAAGGTACTTCTAAAGGGGGCGAAGTTCGTCCAAACTAGAATTCCATCGCTTGCAGACATATTGGATGTTAAAAAATGTTGTCGTAAGTTGCATCTAAGGCTGTTTTTTCATATGAAACAGAAGGGTGATAGTGACAATGTGCGAATAATTGATGAATTGAATGGAATTGACAGTTTTTCTGATGTTGATGATGATTTAGTGAATCTTAGCATTTCTTATGGTGAAATGGTTCAACAGTGTATTGGACTGGAAAATGTGGGTTTTAGTGATGCTTTTTTTGAAAATGAACAGTTTGCCACTGGTTATGGACACTTAGATTTACCCAAGTTGATTTCCAACAGTACTTTCATGCCCAGAACTAGTAGCACTATTAACATTTTTGAAAATTTGGTGTGTAGTAAAGTTGAGAGTTTTTATGGTAAATTCGTCAGAACTTTCAAGTCTTACAATCTTAATAAATTAGAATGGCAGGCCATGCATGGATTAAGATCTAACCTGGATAAGATTGTATTTAGAGTTGCTGATAAAGGAGGTAATTGGGTGGTAATGAATGAAAGTCAATATGATGAAATGGTGTCAGAGTTACTATTTGAGGAGGGATATTATGTCAAGTTAGAACATAATCCCATCCAGAGGTTTGTAACTGAACTCAGACATTTTGGAACGAGGGGAGAGACTTGTTTTTTGGGGGCATAAGGATGTTAAAAGGTTAATTATTGAGACACCCAGACATCCTTTCTTATATGCCTTGCCAAAGATTCATAAAGACCTAGTCAAACCCCCAGGGTGGCCGATTATTTCTGGTAAAGGGTCTTTTTTTGGAAAATATCAGCATTTTTTGGATTTCCATCTTAAAAGGTACCTAACCACCATACCTTCTCATGTTAAAAATGCTCAGGAGATATGTCAGGACCTGTTAAATCTTGAATGAAAGGAAGATTACTTTTGGGGAATGACTGATGTTAAGGCTTTATACACCAATATTGAAAAAAGATGGGGGATGGAAGCTGTTGCCAGACGGCTGGGTGAGGGACCACGTACTGGATTTCTTTTGACCATCTTGGAATTTTGTTTGACTCATAACTATTTTAAATGGAAGAATGAGTTTTTCTTGCGAAAGAGGGGTATTGCAATGGGGGCAGCCTTTGCCCACTCTTATGCCATCATGTACATGGGGGATTTTGAAAATCAGTTTGTTGTTGGATGATTATTTTTTGAGGAATGTAGTTCATTATAAAAGGTACATTGATGATTTGCTTTTTGTTTGCAAGGGAAGTGAAAGAGGATTTATGGATTTTATGGATGGTCTCAATGAAAATCCACATAGTTTAAAATTTTCTTGGGGTACTCCTAAGTCTAGTGTCACATTTCTGGATGTGGTTCTTTATGTGGACAACAAAAATCACATCCAGTTTAAACCTTACAGAAAGCCAACCGCTGTCAACAATTGTTTGCATTCCTCCAGTATGCACCCGCCTCATCTCATACAGTCTTTGCCTTTTGGAGAATTCAAGAGAATTCTCAGTAACACCTCTGATGCTCGGTTGTATGAAAGTTTTTTGAATGAGGTATTTGGTAGATTATCTGTTAGAGGTTATGAAGAACGTTTGCTGCTAAAAGCTAAAAACAAGGCAATGGGGAACATGGAGGGGTCCGTTAGGGGGACTGTCATTCCTAGAAGGGAAGTCTGGCATACTAACTGAGCAGATGAAAAAGACAAAGTGTTTTTTGTTGCAAGATACACAGACTTTTCGGCCTTCTTGGAAAGAACAGTCAGACAAGCATGGGAAATAGTATGTGAGGACACCTCTGTGGGATTTTTATTTCCCAAACACATTGTTTTTTCTTATGGGAGGTATAATAATCTCAGAGTTGTTGAACAAGAAACAAATAAGTTCTGTAGGTCAGTGTAGGCTGGATAATAGAGTAGGTACCCATTGTTGTGGACATTGTTCAATATGCAATTGGGTTAGGAATCTGCATGACCACAGAATTAATGGAAAGTTGTATAGAGCTTGTGAATTTTATGATTGTAACAGTTGTGTAGTTTATATTTTGGGTTGCAACTGTCATCCAGTTCAATGGTATATTGGTCAGACCACTAGAAAGGTTCGGGTTCGGATCTTAGAACATCTAAGTGATGTTAGAAGAAGGAAGGTTGAAAGCCCAGTGGCCATGCATTTTTTGTCTAAGCATCAGGGTCAGGATGAAAGTCTATTTTTTAGTGTTTTGGCATGACCTAAAGGCATGAGAGGTAATTTTAGAACTGAGTTATCCAGACTTGAGAGCAGATCTATTATTAATTTTCACACACTGCAGCCAAGTGGAATGAATTTGGAAAATAATTTAATCCTATGGTGTTAAGCATAGGGTGCCATCAGTATTGTTTTGATGGGGTGGGTGTGTGTGTGTTTATGTGCATATATGTGTATTATTTTATATGCATTTATATGCATATGTATTTATTTGCACATTCATATGTGCCATTGGCACGAATGTGCATCGTTTATGTGTGTATCTGTTAGGAAATGTCATGTACATTAAAAACATATTCTACACACAATGTTAGATAATATTATTTGAAAAATATGAATTCTAATGATTATGAAATTATACAATTGTGCACATGTTAGTATCTAACATAATGTGGTTAATCATATTGCACACACGTTTGCTCTTTGAGATTATGTAAATAATTTTTACTGTTGAAACTTCTACCGTTGGTGTTTTTTTGTTTATTTTTGTGTTGTACGTACATTTGACATGCTTAGTACATGTTGGGTATGTGTTTGGGATCTGCTGTTTTATTAAAGTAAATGTTTTTCTTAAGGAAGTATATTTATATCTATATAAAATATTAGGTCTGTGATTTTTTTGCTTGCGTTTGTGCTTAATTGTTTAGTTAATTGGAACATTGCTAGATTGATTGTAATCACGTTGGTGTGGGTATATTAAGGACTTGAATGTTTTTTAAACTTGTTCCATTAGAAGGCAAGAAGCCGCGGTACCACAACGATTGTATTAATAAAATCTCTTGTCCTTGGCTGGTGTTCTGCTCCTTTCCTGGTTGTGGCATTCTATGTTTTTAGAGAAGATGTTTTTGGATGTGTTTTGAGTTTCGGATCCGATACCCCACAGGCTGAAGAAAATGAAGGAACGTTATGGTGAGTGCATAACTTCTTTTTCCGTTAAATATCCTCTTTGTTGGTACTTTACATTTGATTCCTGAGCGGAGAGAAAACACAGCTGGCTTACAGTTTCATGAAGGCCAATGAGGCTTTGGCCATCTGCATTAGAATTCCTCCACAGAGGTAATGGTATTTTATAAACATGGTCAAAATCCTGTTGCATGCAGATCTCAGGAAAGAGAACCAGACATTCTCCCTCTTAGGTGGTATTATAGAAGTACCACAACCACCAACCTGGTGTGTCTCCATCTCTGCCTCTTACATCGTCATTGATTGGACTTGGTGACTGTAATTACAGACGGTTTCCCCATGCATCTTGGTATGTAGTGAATCAGTGTGTCCAGAGGTTTTTTTATACTTTTTACTGCCATTGTCTGACCATCAGCCCCCTCATAGCTAATTGGTTTATTCTCCTACATCAGGGTGAGGGTCATCTGGGAGAGAATGTCATTCTTACAGCCGTCAAGTTTTTTTTTCTCCCATTTTAATAGTGGACAGCCATCCAGTTGTTATAGAGAGACATGCAGTGTCCATCTACAGGAGGAAGTCCCCTTTACTTCTACAAGTATTGTTTCTTTTCTAAGTGGCCCTGACCCTCCCCCATGGCACAAGTGGTAGTTACCACCAGGAAACTGTCACTGCACAGTGTGCCCCTGAGTGTGTGTAAACCTTCCCATCCTCCTGGGAGAGGTGAGCAGGCCATGCACCTTCATTCCTGTCCCTCTCTGTCTGACTACTCCACTGCTGAGGTAACGAATAGAACCCCAGTTTGTCCTGTCACAGTAAGGGTTCCATCCCTCTGAAACATGGAACCGGGTTGTGTGACCAGAGTGTTGTATTGTGTGGCTGACTGATCTCTAATCACCTTCCCAAACACTTCTTTTCTAACTCAGTACTTCCTCTAGTTCCTCAAGAGCGTCCTGACAGGCATTTGAAGAAGACTGTCATGTTTACCAAAAGAAATGTCTGCTTATTTCAGGCTTGACTGGAGACACTGGATTTAATGGGCTTTGAGAAGGTAAATTGTTTTATGAATAGAAATTCCAGAAAAAATGTGATCACTGCTTGGAGTGAGGTTTGGCTTCTTTTGAATAATTAGGTATATATAATTGACAGTTAATACGCCTTCATGCTTAACTTTGGTATTCCACACTTTAGGGGGCCCTGAGGTTTGCATGATCCTGCCCTTTAATTTTCCATGCCACAGTTTTAGCTTGGGCAATGATGATTACTGTAGTAAGAACGCATTTTGTGGCTCTCTATACCCAAGCAGCATCTTTTGGAGGCACTGTAGTATTTGCCCTTTACTGAGAAGAACATTATGCTCCAGTAGCATCATGGTAAACCCTCCAGTGGTTGTATGCGCTTTGAGTTTCTAGGGATGATACTGTTGCCTTTTATCCGTATGCATGTAGATGAGGTATAGTTCTTGTACCAGATGAATCTTAGACAGGCTTTTTGTGTCTTGTTTACTGGATGACAGTAACATATCTTTAATATTCTGACTTACTGCATGAGTGTCCCACAGTAGCATCTCTAGTAGCAGAATCAGCTCAGGATAGTTTGCAGACTCTCTTTAAGTGTATTTTTCCTCCTTAGTTGCCATAAACTTAGCTGGTGACTGGAGCCTTTCTGTTTGTTGCAGCAAGCTCTCTACCAAATATTTGTATGAATAAACTAATTGAAGATGCTGAGTGGTCTGTCAGGTCTGCCTTATTGTTACAGCTACACACACACACACACACACACACACACACACACACACACACAGTCCTAAAGCCATTTTGCACACATTCAGTTTGGTGTTAGAAGTGTAGTCGTCTTTCATCATCATAATTTTATAAATTTCCAGATGACGATTGCAGTGGTAGTACAATAGGACTGCTAGATGACACTTGTGTACTTGGCTGCAAACTCCAGATCATTCTTTGGGAGAATTTTATGAAGGTTGGGAGATGTAGAATCTCCAGCATGTCCTGGGTCTGCCTTAGGTCCCTCTTCCACTGGATTATGCTTGTTATACCTTCTATGGATGGCAGAGCAGCATCTCAAAGTTCCCAGATCATTTCATCTGACTCCTGTCAACAATGAGGACCAATTTCTGTGCCCCAAGGGCCTCCTGTGCCATACAACTCCTCACTTTGTCATGGAGAGTGAGCACATCTACCCTGTATAGGAACGTAATTTCTACCATCTGAAATCACAATCTCATCCTTCCAGTTGGTCTACAAAGCTTGCATGGAGGGGGTGTAAATTGACTGGTAAATTTAGCTTCATCCTATATCTTATCTTTCAGCTCCCCAGCCTAATACTGCCTCCTCATGTGGAGAAATGCCCAACACACTTTTACACTACCTTAGATGGAGGTGTTTTTCTCCTCACTTGACCAAAGCAGTCCACTCCTTCAGGAAAAATTATGACCTTTGATGTGCTGAAGTGAAGGTCAGTCACTAATGACTAATAATAATGTTGGATAGTTAGTACAACTTTACAGAATTGCATAGAAAGCTGGGATAATACTACTGGAATGGCACACAGGGCCTTCTGTTACATGACTAGTGATGTATCTTATCTAATCAGTTGTTGTACCTGGCTCCTTGCCCCCCCCCAACACAGATTATTGCAGCTAGCGCTCAGTGGCCATCTTAATTACTGTACCTAGCACCTTGCTGTACCTTGCTGCTGCCCCACATTGTTGCACCTAGCACCTTGCTGCTGCTGCCCCACGTTGTTGCACCTAGCACCTTGCTGCTGCTGCCCCACGTTGTTGCACCTAGTACCTTGCTGCTACTGCTGCCCCATGTCCTCGCACCTAGCTACTGCTGCTGCCCCACATCCTCACACCAAGCTGCTGCTGCCACCCCACATCCTCTCACCTAGCTGCTGCTGCCCCACGTCCTCTCACCTAGCTGCTGCTGCCCCACGTCCTCGCACCTAGCTGCTGCCGCCCCACGTCCTCGCACCTAGCTGCTGCCGCCCCACATCCTCGCACCTAGCTGCTGCCTCCCCACGTCCTCGCACCTAGCTGCTGCCTCCCCACGTCCTGGCACCTAGCTGCTGCTGCTCCACGTCCTCGCACCTAGCTGCTGCTGCCGCCCCACGTCCTCGCACCTAGCTGCTGCTGCCGCCCCACGTCCTCGCACCTAGCTGCTGCTGCCGCCCCACGTCCTCGCACCTAGCTGCTGCTGCTGCCGCCGCCCCACGTCCTCGCACCTAGCTGCTGCTGCCGCCCCTCGCACCTAGCTGCTGCCTCCCCACGTCCTCGCACCTAGCTGCTGCTGCCGCCCCACGTCCTCGCACCTAGCTGCTGCTGCTGCCGCCGCCCCACGTCCTTGCACCTAGCTGCTGCTGCCGCCGCCCCACGTCCTTGCACCTAGCTGCTGCTGCCGCCGCCCCACGTCCTCGCATCTAGCTGCTGCTGCCGCTGCCCCACGTCCTCGCACCTAGCTGCTGCTGCCGCCGCACGTCCTAGCACCTGGCTACTGCTGCGCTGCTGCCGCCCCACGCACCTAGCTGCTGCTGCCGCCTCTGGCTGCTGCCGCCGCACGTCCTAGCACCTGGCTACTGCTGCCGCCCCACGTCCTAGCACCTAGTTGTTGTTGCTGCCCCACGTCCTAGCACCTAGCTACTGCTGCTGCCCCACTTCCTAGCACCTAGCTACTGCTGCTGCCCCACTTCCTAGCTACTGCTGCTGCCCCACGTCCTAGCACCTAGCTGCTTGCTGCTGCCCCATGTCCTCGCACCTAGCACCTTGCTGCTGCCTCACGTCCTCGCACCTAGCACCTTGCTGCTGCCCCACGTCCTCTCACCTAGCACCTTGCTGCTGCCTCACATTGTTGCACCTAGCACCTTGCTGCTGCCCCACATTGTTGCACCTAGCACCTTGCTGCTGCCCCACATTGTTGCACCTAGCACCTTGCTGCTGCCCCACATTGTTGCACCTAGCACCTTGCTGCTGCCTCACATTGTTGCACCTAGCACCTTGCTGCTGCCCCACGTCCTCGCACCTAGCACCTTGCTGCTGCCCCACATTGTTGCACCTAGCACCTTGCTGCTGCCCCACATTGTTGCACCTAGCACCTTGCTGCTGCCCCACATTGTTGCACCTAGCACCTTGCTGCTGCCCCACATTGTTGCACCTAGCACCTTGCTGCTGCCCCACATTGTTGCACCTAGCACCTCGCTGCTGCTCCTGCCTCACGTTGTCACACCTAGAGCTCTGCTGCTGCTGGCAATACTACTATTGTTGCAGCTAGTACCTTACTGCTTCTGCTACCCTCCCTCATTGTTGCAGCTAGAGCCTTGCTGCTGGCCCCATTATCCTGTTCACTTCCTCTTTTCCAAGACCTCTTGAACCCGTTGATTTAGTCTGTGCTATTGTGTTTCATGCTTTTCTTCTGTTCTGTCCATTTTTCTACCATTTCCTTATGTCCAACTATAGGTAGATTTTTCTAGTTGGAAGCTGTGATCTCTCCTCTGTCCTTTCCTTTCATCTCGGTTTCTTTTCAAACTCATTGCCGTGTGTAATTGTCATGCTCCCCTTCCTGTTTGAATATAGCAGTCTCAGATATTGGCTTCTCTTGTCATCCCATTCAGCTATGTAACCTTCCTCGTGGATCTCCTATGTACCATGTCTGTTATGACAAGGCTTCTGTCTCTGGACATTGTCAGTAACCCAAAGCGGTACTCCAGCTCTGGTCCCATCAGTGATTTGCAGACTGGAGTAGTAATCTTGCTGTGCATGGTGTCTGTTCTACACAGATGAGCTTTCCCTTTGCTTTAGCTGATTCTTTCTGGCTGTGTTCTTGATGGTTTATTATGTCATGACAGTTTCTCATAAGTTTTTCCTCCGGTCAGTTCAATAGTACAATACACCCTTCCCTGGTAATATATTTTTTATCTTTACAAGCCACCGGCCTTCCAAAGTCCTTTTTCAGACTGGCCCCATCTCCCAGTTTGTTTCTGTTTCAGAAAAAGATTCTTTACACTGCTCATGTCCCTAGATCTGTATATTTTGGTGTTGTAAATTCCATTTCCATTGTGGTGATTGGCCGACTGGAACCCACCTATCCTATCCACCAAGATAAGCAGTCAGCCATTGGCTGCTCAGTCTCTTACCCCTGCTTAGGTCTTCTAGCATATGGGCTGCTACTCAGAGTTGTTATCTGGGCCATAATCAGGGGTTTATCCTTCTACTCAACAGAGCCAAGTTTAGATTTATGTACCTCTCACTGTGCACACTTTAATTCACGTCCTGCACGCTGCTTACTGTGTGCCTGCTTCGAATGCCGTTCAGCAGTATACTGATCTATCAGAGTAAAACACATCTCTATGTTGTGTCTTTTCGGCTTTTCCTGGTTAGGGGTCGCCACAGCAGAACTCCGGTCTGCTAATGATTGGTAGTTGATTTTTATGTGCCGAGTTACCAGCCCTGACGCACAACCTTCAACGAAGGTACGCCCGTTCACGCATGTCTCCACGCAGAAGACGCTCTAGCTGAGAATCGAACCGGACAGCGTCTTACTGCGAGGCAACAACGCTACTGCAGCAACACCTCCGTAAAACACATCTGTATAGTCTGTCAAAATGTTTATTAATCAAAGAATTTTGCTTGTTTTTGTGGTCATGATGGAGACAGACTGATTTTCCAAAAATAGTGATTCTGCTTGTATTTTTCAGTGCCCACGTTGGTTATGTCTTTGTCAGCTGCTTAATGTATACTTTCTATTGGCATCAGTGTTTTAGAGTTAGGAGCTTCATTTATTTTGGATCTAATTTGGCAAGGTTACGAAGTTCACTTTCAAAATGCTGCTGAACACTGTATTTAGAACTACTGTTGCACAATGTGTTGTATTTGGAGAGTGTATAATAATTCCTGTAGGTACTTAGTGTTGAAGACTCTGTGCTGTGTTTTTTTCTTCCCTTGTGCCATGGTTTGAGTGATTAAAGTAGATTTTGAAGGGAAAGTTGCACACATTCTAGTCATGGCAAGCAGAAAGTACCTTATTGCCTGAGCCTGTGGCATGATTACAGTACTCTCCGGCTGAAAAATCCTCGGACAGGGATAACTTAATTGCACACTACTTCACGTATTTTGTAAAACTCCATTACAAAATCTGAAGCATTAAGTCCGTGACCTTTGTTGAGGGTGAAAAGGCATGGCACAGCAGTGCTTCTGTCTGACTGTGTCAGTATGCAGCGTACTTAGAGGGATTTCTTGATTAAAAAATTAAAGCAAAAGACAGAAATGTGTGCAGCAGGTAAAAAAATCATAGCAGAATGACGCTTCTGTTTCAGCACTTATTAAAAACTCCTTTTTAAAATCCATGTGAAACAACGTTTGCTGTAACTCAAACATCAATACTTTTATTTCACCACCTTACACAGTAGCAAAACTTCCTTCTGAAACTCGGACAAGAAATGGTGACATGCTGACGGTGAAAACCTTGAGTGATGCTTCTAGTTCAGTATGTTATGCACACAGCAAAACTCCTGTGATGCATGCCATGACCGTGTATTCTGATGGTGAAAATCACAGGCATAGTTGCTTCTGTTTCTCTGTTTGACATAGACAGGAAAACTTGAAGATTTCAAGCAAAAGATATGCATGTACTCTGAGTGCTACATAGTTTTATTTCAGAAGTAGTCCTGAATGATTTGCCAGTTCACAGCAGGGCACCCATACACATGCGTGCGCGCACACACACCTACCTACAGGCATTCTGGAGAATCGCCAGTTACCCTGCTTTATATGTCTTTGGCATGCTGGAGGAAGTTGTAGCACCTGGCAAAATCCACACAGCCACAGGAAGCCTGTGCTCAGGTAACCCCCTCCCCCCCATGAGAAATGGAGTACCAAACGCTGTGACACAATAGCACTAACTACAATAGTAGCAATATAGCTGTGGAGTCTACAGAAACATTATTTACCATAGAATTTCACCACTAAAGCCCCCCATCACTCATCTGTACACACTGGCAAGCACACATGCACTCACAGGAACGCACACACACACATATACATGCAGACGCGCTTACTTTTCAGTGTGGAAGGCCTCGCCTACTCCCACTTGCAAAGACTCAGTCTGAGTGAGTAGTAACAATGAAAAAAAATCTGAGGTCAGGGTCTGAGTCTTATCCTGTCACCTACTTAAAAAATAATACTTACCTCTGAATTGTCGTATTTCTTCAACTTCTGGCCTTGCTGCTTCTAGCTCCTGCAGCAAAACACAAGAAAAAAAGGGGGGGGGGATAAAAATAAGCATTTAACATGTAGCATTTGGCCTTCAGTGTACTTTACAAATGCTCTAGCAAAAATTTATGTCTTTTCAGTTAGTTGTCCGCAAGTAGTGCTTTTTTTCAGTAATACAAAGCTTAGTGATTTGTGCATCTCCACCCATCTCAGTCTTCAACCCCCCCCACCAACTAACTGCATATCACTTGCCACGTACAAGAATCACATAGGAGTTAATACCGTGTGACGTAATATATTACTTATGTGACAAACAATAAGTCTTAATTTTGCTTTAAGTTCGCAGTAGAGCAGGTGAGAAGTAAATAGCACACTTGTTTTACTAAATGGCGATGTTCTGAGATTTAACAGTTGTGGAATATAGCTGCTCAAGTGCTTAAGTAGGCAGGCAATAACTAAAAAATGAAAGCAGATAACTTTGTGCTGCAAACAGAGCTTCCAACTTGCAGGCTGTATGCTGTACAAGGGTGCTTTACTGACTCATATTTGATGCCGTCCTATACATACAGAACATACCGCCCTGTTCCCCACTTTCCTTCATAGTACTTTTCTTTTACTACTGTGTCCCAGTCCTCTTTGCCGTTAGGGTACATGTTTAGCTCCCCATTACAACCATTTCTCCTCTTGCTTTGCTATAGCTTATTCATCCCCCCTGTAATTGCTGGTATTACTGAACAACCCTCTTCAGCTGTATTTCCTGTTGTGTGACCGTGGCTATTGCCATGGTTTGAACTTGTTACCCTTCCTAACCCTCCTACCCCCATGATGTATCATTTCTTTTCCACATTCCTTTCTCAGTTGCCTGTTCTGTGGCAGCTGCAGTTCTGCACAAGTCTTTGCTACTTTTTCGTTCAGCGTGTAATATGGTTGGGAGAACTGTAAAGCACACTGATCAGTGCTGTTTTGTTACTGCTTCTGGGGTTACTTGCACTAACAAGCAATTAGATCTGATGGTCCTGCTTCTCATCCTGTTGCATTTTCTTGCTTTGGACTCTTTGCTAAGTTGCTCCTTACAGTGCTTGAACTCTTGCTGCTGAGCTTGACTGAGGGGCTTTGTAAATATCCTAGCCACTAATGTTCACTGGGGCCAGCTTCCCTTTTGGTCACTCTTCTTCATGGGCATGCGCCGTGATGAGCCATACTGATGTGGTTCCACTAAAGTTTAAAGATCATTCTTTACTTCACTCAAGTTGCTTGCCTTGTGTAGTTCTGGAAGCTGCTGGCTTCTGCAGTGTTTAACAGTTTACATCACTGCTTGATTTCTTAGTCCACGTTTCTGGCCATGAAAAGCACTCCTAAATTTGCTAGTTCTTGCATTTTTCTTTTTAAGTGACCACTTGACTGAACCAGTGGCTCCTCTGCCTTCACCCAGCTGGTCTATTTGTTCCTTCTAAGGGTATAGGACTAGGCTGTTTGGATAAGTTCACTAAGCCTATCCATTCCAAATTGTACTGGGTTGCTGGCTGAGTGAGGGTCTACCACCTAGTCATTCTCTGTCATTGAGCTGCCACCTTCTCCATTCAAGGCAGTGGCTGGGCCCATCCCCTTCCTGGAGCGAGAGCCAAATGGGCTATTCATCTCCTCAGATGGAGCTCACCAACCCCATTTGCTTTTGAAAGGGAAGGGTTTGAGTAGGGCCTGGGCCAGTTAGTAAGTCAGGCACTGCTGCCTACCGTGGAAGTGTGTGCACCTTCACATACTCTCACGCTATTTCCAGAGTTTAATACTGCTTGGCAGCATGTATACAGCAGGGCTGTGCCCCATGGGGGCTTCCCCTAGTGATCCTGATAGGTATCATCTAAGCACTGAGACAGAGTTGGCCTCTTCTAAGGGAAGAGCCATTATTAACCATTAACCATTGTTAACATTAACTGTCATCCTTCCTGGCCTGTTCACTCTCATACCCCAGTTGTTAACTGAACACAGGTTGCCTGGGTCACATTTGGGGCTTCATCCCTATGTGCCACTGTAGTGGGCTTGGTTCCTGCTTTCTTGTATCACTGAAAGTCATTGTTGGATTTGATGTTCCTTATGTTTCTTTGGGAGACGCATGCATGTTTTGAAAGTAATATACGACTGACAGTTTGTGTCAGAATTACAAAAAGCCACTTTCACTGATCATTGCCTATGCTGTTTTTTCCTCACTGTTTTGCAACCATGGAATTGGTATGGGAGTCTCCCCTTACATAGGGGTGCAGAGAGGCTTGGCTTCCTGTTTGTGTTCTTTAGTTAAATAGTGATCAGATCATCATCCAGCTATCCTTCCACAGTCCACAACCCCTTCTTCCCATTTTTGTACATGGAGTCGAGGGTGTCACTTCAACAGTGACAATATCTGGAGCCAAGGTAGTCTGGGGGCAGCCTTATCGACATGTAAGGTTCCAGTCCTGTCTGTTGGGTAGAAAAGCCACTTGGCATGGAAGTGAGCACTGGAGCAGAGTACTGCTGCAGCAGAAGTGTCAGAGCAGCATCTCACATGATCAGAAAAGGATCTCCTACTCTTGTGTCTTGTGTAGAGCTGAGCCATGTGGCCCACTGGTAGTCTGGGAACGGGCTTTGTGCATGGTCCTGCATCCTAGAGAAGGAAGCTCCTGCACCTTGTACGGGGAGGCCACAATGGCGTATGATGCTGCCAGTTAAGTGACAGCTACTTCCCTCTGTGCCTGGAAGGCTGCAATTTTTGGTGACAGCTTAGTGCAGAATTTTCAAAGTGCTCATTGTCTCTGTGGCCTGGCCAGAGATGGGAGATTTTCACGTTTTTTCTTATTTTTATATAGATGGTCTTTGTTTTTGTGTGTGGTACCAAGGCTACTGCAAGGTTTTGCAGAGGAATCCAGGAAGGTGCTGGTCATTGCATTCATATTTTGGGGCATGGTTCTTGTTTATCTGACACCTGACATATGAAAGTCTGTTGTGGTTTTCCACTTACTGTAACCTTGTTCATGCGTAGTCACTTGTGTACCGCTGCCCCTCTTGTTTATCGTGTTCATGTGTAGTCCCTGACATCACTAGATTTGGGGTGTCCTGCTCCTTTTTGATGTCTGTATTAAAGTATCTGCTTACAGTATAGGTCACTCTTGTTAGAACTTTGATTCCTGTTTTCTTATGACTGTACTTATCATTTCTAAGATTAGTTCTACATTTTTTATTTAATACTGTCTTGCATCATGTGAAGAATCCCTTGTTAACAGCATTCATGGAAACATAAACAAGTGCTTTCCTTGGTAGAGACTCTGTATAGCTCTGGTAATGTTCGTTACAGTACAGGCATTCAGCTTGACAGAAGGTGCAGTTTTCAGAGATGGTTAAGCTGTCTGCTTTTTCTGACAGACGTGTATTCGGTCTGTGTAGGTTATAACCACTTTGTTTTGTTCTTAGTTGTCAAATTAATGTACCCTTGTGCTATACAAGTTTTGTACCAAGAATTCTTTCACAGTTTTTCCAAAAAGAGATCCTTCACATGCTGCAAGGCAGTATTAAATGAGCATTGCTGATATTTCTTCAATAAAAGTAGCAGCCAGTTATGTGAGCACCTACACTGGTCTATTCTATTGGAATTGGTAACGCTGAAGAGCTACCTTACCTGTATGAAATATTTAATAACACAGAAAATATGGTGCAGACTGGTAAAAGGAGGCAGAAACTACAAAACTCTGACTTTATCTGTAGTTCCATTGTAGCCTAAATGTACTGTGGGGCTGGTCTGCAGTGCTGTAACACTTGTGAAATTAAATGTTTCTGTCTGGGAGGATTTTACATATTTTTGTTAGGTTTACTAAATTCGTTGAGTGAATTAGTAATGGAATATAGCATACAAATCGGTGTGCTGTGGCGACATTCTCATTAAGGCTGTCCCATGGGTTCATTCGCTATCACAATTGATGGCACTGTGTAAGCTGAATAGGTGACGACCTAGCTCTTTTGGTGCCTTGTTCCTGTTCCTGAGGATGACCGTTTTAGAACACTAATGCTGAAAGTTGTGCTCATAGAGCAGATACTTATGTTGGTGACCTCACCACACACCCCCCGCAGCCTGTAGGCCCCAGCTATGAGCTGCATTTTAAACATTACAAACTACCACATAATGTTTTCTTCCCTGAAGAATTGCATTCAGTAAAGTAAGTTAAGTCAGTCTTTCTGTTAGAAGGTAGCCTGTTTTCTCAGTCCCACTGCACCTTAAGTCATAGTGTTGCTTCTCCTTTAAATAAGTTCATAGGGGGTTACTAGGCTAATGGCCCTAGGGCCTTTACAAGTCTAGCCATGATAGGGGGTTACTAGGCTAATGGCCCTAGGGCCTTTACAAGTCTAGCCATGATAGGGAGTTACTAGGCTAATGGCCCTAGGGCCTTTACAAGTCTAGCCATGATAGGGCGTTACTAGGCTAATGGCCCTAGGACCTTTACAAGTCTAGCCATGATAGGGCGTTACTAGGCTAATGGCCCTAGGGCCTTTACAAGTCTAGCCATGATAGGGGGCTACTAGGCTAATGGCCCCAGTCTAGCCATGATAGGGGGTTACTAGGCTAATGGCCCTAGGGCCTTTACAAGTCTAGCCATGATAGGGGGTTACTAGGCTAATGGCCCAAGTCTAGCCATGTAGGGGAGTTTAGGCTAATGGCCCCTAGGACCTTACAAAGTCTAGCCATGATAGGGGGTTACTAGGCTAATGGCCCAAGTCTAGCCATGATAGGGAGTTACTAGGCTAATGGCCCTAGGGCCTTTACAAGTCTAGCCATGATAGGGGGTTACTAGGCTAATGGCCCTAGGGCCTTTACAAGTCTAGCCATGATAGGGGGTTACTAGGCTAATGGCCCAAGTCTAGCCATGATAGTGGGTTACTAGGCTAATGGCCCTAGGGCCTTTACAAGTCTAGCCATGATAGGGGGTTACTAGGCTGATGGCCCTAGGGCCTTTACAAGTCTAGCCATGATAGTGGGTTACTAGGCTAATGGCCCTTGGGCCTTTACAAGTCTAGCCATGATAGGGGGTTACTAGGCTAATGGCCCAAGTCTAGCCATGATAGGGAGTTACTAGGCTAATGGCCCTAGGACCTTTACAAGTCTAGCCATGATAGGGGGTTACTAGGCTAATGGCCCAAGTCTAGCCATGATAGGGAGTTACTAGGCTAATGGCCCTAGGACCTTTACAAGTCTAGCCATGATAGGATCTAGCCATGATAGGGGGTTACTAGGCTAATGGCCCTAGGGCCTTTACAAGTCTAGCCATGATAGGGGGTTACTAGGCTAATGGCCGTAGGGCCTTTACAAGTCTAGCCATGATAGGGGGTTACTAGGCTAATGGCCCAAGTCTAGCCATGATAGGGAGTTACTAGGCTAATGGCCCTAGGACCTTTACAAGTCTAGCCATGATAGGGGGTTACTAGGCTAATGGCCCAAGTCTAGCCATGATAGGGAGTTACTAGGCTAATGGCCCTAGGGCCTTTACAAGTCTAGCCATGATAGGGCGTTACTAGGCTAATGGCCCTAGGACCTTTACAAGTCTAGCCAAGATAGGGGGTTACTAGGCTAATGGTCCTAGGGCCTTTACAAGTCTAGCCATGATAGGGAGTTACTAGGCTAATGGCCCTAGGACCTTTACAAGTCTAGCCATGATAGGGCGTTACTAGGCTAATGGCCCTAGGACCTTTACAAGTCTAGCCATGATAGGGGGTTACTAGGCTAATGGCCCTAGGGCCTTTACAAGTCTAGCCATGATAGGGGGTTACTAGGCTAATGGCCCTAGGACCTTTACAAGTCTAGCCATGATAGGGGTTACTAGGCTAATGGCCCTAGGGCCTTTACAAGTCTAGCCATGATAGGGGGTTACTAGGCTAATGGCCCTAGGGCCTTTACAAGTCTAGCCATGATAGGGGTTACTAGGCTAATGGCCCTAGGGCCTTTACAAGTCTAGCCATGATAGTGGGTTACTAGGCTAATGGCCCTTGGGCCTTTACAAGTCTAGCCATGATAGGGGGTTACTAGGCTAATGGCCCTAGGACCTTTACAAGTCTAGCCATGATAGGGGGTTACTAGGCTAATGGCCCTAGGGCCTTTACAAGTCTAGCCATGATAGGGGGTTACTAGGCTAATGGCCCTAGGGCCTTTACAAGTCTAGCCATGTAAAAACATGAGTACCCTTATTGTCATACTTAGACGGTCATTAGAGCGATTTTGTGATCAGTGCTAGCTGCCCCTCTCCATGAGGGATATAGGTGCCACCCCCAGAATGAATTTACAGTCGCCCATCCAGTTGTCAAGGTTGTGCTTTAATAGGGTTATTGAGGAGTTCTGCTTCAGATGGCGTGGGAGCTTATTCTAAAGGAGCAGTAATTGCTTGGAGATGTATCTCTCTCTCCAGCATGTTCTGTTAATGTCACAGGTTAGTATGAGATCCCTGGAGCGAGGTGTTCGTGTCCCATTTGATTTGTGAATTTGCAGCAGTTCCATTGGGGCAGGGCCCAAGACTGCTCTGTAGGCTAGGTACAGGTCATCTCTCAGCAGCCTGTATGATCCAGAGTACACTGACAAGACTTGGTCTTTCCATGTATGTCATGTTTTGGAGACAGTGGATTCTCTTGGTAAGAAACCTCTGTGGTCTCTGCAGTTGCTGCAGGTGTCTGGTGAGGTACTTACAGAAGAGAGCATTCTAATCAGTTAATGGTCTGATATGGGTCAAATACAGTGGCGCTATAACCTCCCTGGTTGTGGATGTGATGCCCTTATGAGATGCGCAATGTAGAATGCTTTTCTTACCACTGCGGACACCTAGTGATCGAAGTTTAGATTGCTGTCAACCTGTGTTCCCAAATCTGCCACTGCTGAGTTTGAGCTTAGAGGGATGCTATCTGTATCATAATTAGCAGGACTACTTCTTTGCCGAAGGAGATAGAGGCATTTTTTGTCATTTAGTTTGGCACCAATCATTTGTCTGCATCCGGCCTTTCTATAATATGTTAACATCATTGGGGGACTCTGTGATTGCATCCAGTTTACAGTCATTTGCAAACTTGGTAAGCCACAGGCCATCTGTCTTCAGCTGGACTTCTGAGAAATAGATTTCAGACAGTAGAGTGCCCAGCACAGATCCTTGCTGTACCTCATTGGAAGTGTGTGTTCTGTTAGTAAGCCAGTTGGCTACCCATCTAGTAATGTATGGGATAATCCCAAGCTGGGAGAGTTTCTGTATAACATTTGAATGGGGGATTGTGTCAAAAGCCTTGGCTAAATGTAGATAGGCAGTATATAATGTTTTGCCCTCATCCAGGGCTTTGACATCCTCGAAGTCCACCAGGTTTAATAAGCAAGATCTACCCTTGATGAAGCCAAACCGTGTCCGGTCAAGAGTTTGAAGGTCGCCTGTGTCCTTGTGGATAAGGTCCATGATGATTCTTTCCATGGCCTTACAGATAAGGCTGGTTAGGTTTACGGATCGGTAGTTTCCAGAGTCAGTTGATGGACCCCCCTTTGTGCAAGGGGATTACTGCTGCTTTTTTCCACTCTGCCGGCACAAAGCCAATTCTCAGGTTATGGTTAAAGAGAGTGCAGAGTGGTTCTGCTAGATCCACAGAGGCTGTGTTTTTGGCCTTGGAGAATGCTTGTATGACCTGTTCTTTGGGGCTACTTGGTAGATGACTGGTGTTGGGAATGCTTTGGGGTATGTCAGGTGGGGCCAGGGTTGAAGCTATTGCCAGATTTGTTGGTTAGCAGGTTGGCAGTTTCCTTTGGTTCAGCATGAGTAGTACCATCCATTATATGTTCGTGTCACAGCTGGGCATTCTCTCCTAGGTTTCGGACGTAGCTAAATAATGCATTATGATTGTCTTTTGCTAGGGATGCTAATTCAGACTTGTAGCTAGCCGTAGAGGACTTGGCAGGATATCTGATAGGTTTGTTCAAGCTGTGGAGGGTATTCTTCTACTGTTGAGTTAGTTCTGTTCTGTCCTTCACTCCAGATAGTAGTCGTATAGTAAGGATTATTGCCGTATGCTGTTACCAAGATGTATCCATCTCTTGTAGCATTGTGATTACGATCGCATGGTTACTCGTATTTAAAGGAATCCCTCAATGTGATGATGTCATCCGACATATTTAGCCCGCTTCTCCTTCCAGCCTAATGTCCTTCTCCTTTATCATCTAGGACCCAGGGACTGTAGACAGAACACGATCCTATCTGTAATCTTAGTGCTTACTTTTGTTTTTGTTTTGTCAGTGCTAGTAAACTTTATTATAGAGCATGGAAACAAAATTGATTTTAAACCTGTTTGTTGTAGTAAGGTGTTTTTGACAGAGCCATTAGCAAGTTGCTTGTTAATTAGGTTGCTGGCTTCTTGACATTTAAGCATTACCAAACCCTAGGGTTTTGGTTGCCAAGAAGCTTGTGATACAAACAACTCTGCTCAGTGATTCTGTCAAGTCATAGGTGGCTGGAGTTATCCATACACCTGGATGCTTTCAGAATGGCTTCAAGGTTTGATGCAAAAAAAAAAAAAATAGGTACATGGCAGCCCTTCTGGCTTTTGGTATTGCTGCATGACTGACCTTACCTTTTTGTCATGACATCCTGTTTGGGAGATAACCCCATAGAATGGGCAGACCCCCCCCCCTCCAAAGAGTTAAAAAAAAAAAAATTCTAGTTCAGCCATTTTTTTCCAATGGTTAGTTTTTTTTTTTCCTCAGAGGAAAATGTTTTATTTTTTTATGAATTCCTTCACAGAGGCTGTGATTGCAAATGGTGTGTTGTGGTCAGTGTACTACCCTGGCTAACTAACTAAGTTATCTTTTTCAGAATTTCCTGCTTCACCTCTGGTAGGTTTTGTAACAAATCTATACACCTGGATATGGTCTGATTTATCAGTCGTTTTTTTGCAATTTTTTTTTTTAATCTTTCAGCACTTGATAGAATTGTCGATTGACATGCTTACCCCCCAAAACAAAGGAGCATTAATGAGTTCATTTTTCCACTTGCCTGTCGTTTTATGTAGAATGTGTGTAACACAGTTCCATGTGAGTACTTGTATCTGCTTTTACTATTGGCAGCGCTATGCTTGTACTTTTGCAAGTGGATATTATGCAGAATATCTTCACAGATGTGGGGAGTTCTTGTATGTTCTCTGTTTTATAACTTTATGCAGTCTGAATTAAGCTCCCTTTGTGTCTTAAAAGGGTATGTGGACAAACCCACGCACCTGGTTAGAAGAGTGATTAAGTAAGTTGCTCCCATTTTGGCTTCTTTTGGGTAGTTACATGAAATGGAATGTGGTACTACAGCCTTGTGATTGGGAATTGGTGAGATTACTTTTAATTTCTCGAATTTCAACCTGCTGCTGGCTGAACTACCATCTTTGTCATTTAAAAAAGGTTTGGCCTTCTACATCCAGGGGCATTTACTTTACTTAACAAGTATCATAGGAAAAACTAGGGCACAAAGTGGTGCTTTCACTGGGCTGAGAGTAGCCATCACTGTCCCCTTTTCTGTGGACTTTTGTTTTCTCCACATACTTTTACTCCCTTAATGGTACATTCGACTTGTATCCTTGGCTTCTGCTCTGTGATGATTACCCTTGTTTGGTTACTAGTCGCTTTCTTTTAAAGTGGACAGCTCAGAGTCTACAAAAGTGCATCAGTATTCTTCTGTACCTTTCAGTGGACAGTTAACTCTTGCCTCCTGTGTTGACACAGACCTGTATTCAAGATGGATAAAAGGTTAATATCGAGTTGTATTTTATACGTCTTTTGTCTTTTGGGTGCACAAATAGTTCTGCCCATGTCTCGGGCATTGTTTACCTACTTCTGTTGGTCGCTGCACCTGTCCAGCAGTTCATGTTCTTCTTCATCTGCTTCTTTCATTGCATTACTTTTACTGTGTGTGTGTGTGTGTGTGTGTGTGTGTGTGTGTGTGTGTGTGTGTGTGTGTGTGTGTATATATGTGTATATATCTATATATATATACATATATGTGTATATATCTATATATAATGTGTGTGTGTGTGTTAGGCCATGTGCAGTCATTCCTGAACAAATGCTTTTAAAATATGCTTTTAGAAGTGTAGGAGCTGAACTGATTGTTTGAATCGACTGCAGAACAAGTGTAAATGGAGTTGGTGGCAGCAGAGGGGAGAGCAGGTGCAACACCACCGCTTTGTTTTGTTTCATTACACATTCTAGAAAAATAATCTTTACATAAGTAGTCACTAGATGTGTGATGATCTTGAAAGTATCTTTTTGAAAAAGTTTGATTGATTATACTAGAGTACTCCGTCCTTAGTCCTTGTGTGTAAATTATGTTTTATTTATGAGATGGCTAACAGTGTTCTTTGAATTTCCACACTTTGCAGACGTTTTCCTGTTTACAAGTAGTTACAAGCAAGAAGCAGAAAAAAGAAGCCAGATACTGTATTAACAGACTATTATGATGGGACAGATGAGCCTTTTCTTTGTATGTGGCACATATGCATATTCTGTTTTTTTTTTTTTCGTTTTTTTTTCCCAAATAATTTTTATTAGTTTTATAAACTTGAAAACATACAATTCAGATGTAACAAAAGAACATAAAATTAACTGTATACACGGGTCCACACCAGTAAGACAGTAAAACAAATCATTAGTACTTTAACAATAGATCGTTCAGTTTTTGCCAATGTTTTTTCGGATGAGTCATATTTGATGTCCTTATGTTTAGAGTTGAGAGTTCTTTCTTGCATACAGTTTTAGCTAAAATAAGAAAACCGTTAAAAGACAAAGCAGATTTACATTTCCAATTTATTGTAATTATTTTTCTAGCTTTTGATAAAGTTGACCAAAGGAGAGGCAATTGTGATCTGGGGACAATATCTGGTACTGGAGCATTAAACAAAATGAGTCAGATATAAAACATTTATCTGTCTACAGTGCCTGAGAACATTTTTTGAATTCATTCCAAAAAGGAGTGTTCATACCTTTTCTGTAGTAAACTTTTGTGAGGTGAAATGTCAGTTGTTGGGCTGTTTTAACCCTCTGTAAAAGTTTGGCTTACTGCACTTTATCTGATGGTGGTAGGTGAGGGCACGCAAGTGGATATTATATGATAGCTTCACAGAGGTGGGGAGTCCCTGAGTAACATGCTTCAGTAGTATATGTACCGGGGTATGTAATATATATCCTCGTTGAGCTGTGGATTCAGTGTGTATTAACTGAAACATTTAGATTGTGTCTTTGAACCCACAGTGATTTGTTTATATACCTGTGAACATGTTTATTGCAATTGCTGTAAGTGCCAGTTTACCTGGTTGTCGGATATTAAATAAACTACATTTGTGTGTTAATTCAAAATGAAAGTCGCAGTGTTGCAAGTTCTTCCTGTTGCTACAAGCTGCTTTGTTGTGATGAAGCTTGTATTTTATAAGTCTCTTGTATTTGTAGATGCAGTACTTGTGTCTAAATGTGATGGGTTTGGTATGTTTAGTGTTTTGAGACGTACTACCTCTTTTTTTCCAGGTAGCTGTAAGTTAAGTCATGATATGTTCATATGTTAAGTATATTTTAACATTAAACTGTGGGTTAAAATAGATTAGTGGATATAAAATTCATTTTGGCTCATGGAGAGTCTGTGTACCACTTATCACACATTTGGCTTGTCAGAATGTCCCACTCCTGCCTAGGTTGGAGTCTTTTTTACCTCCCAATAGTCTAGCTTGTGGTTAGGAGCAAAGCTTTTTGCAGAGTTGCCTTTGTTGGCTCTCTAAGGCGTGGTAACACTCTGCCATGTTACTGGCTTAGATTTCTGCCCTGAGGATATGATAACATTTTTTTATTTTTTTTATTTTCTGGACTAGAAACACTTATGATAGGTTCGCTGAAAGTTCTGCCGTGTTTGCCTGGCATGTGATGTCACTTGCCCCACTGATTTCTTTCGTCTGGCTGTTCTGTTTCCGCCATGCATGGTGGACTGGCACTTCAGATCCTAGGCCTGCGGTGGACTACATTACCTTGAGCTCTTTACTTTTGTGGGCCTCATAAGCTCATTTTTTTTCTGTTCTACTAGACCTCACCAGTTCAGGAGTCTTCCCCTCGCCAGTTTGTGTCATTCGCACATCCGATTTCCCATTGCATCATTTCCTTAATGCAGGCTACATGTGACCTCTCCAGCACTTCTGTTTTTTTCTCAAACATTGTATATAGCGACATCGACTAATCATCCTCTACCTGGAAATCCTAGTGCCCCCCCCCCCACTTCATATGTACTGGAAGTAAATACCTGTATACCTGCTTGCATTAAATATTTAATGATTAAACAGAGCTGAACTGAATAGCATGGTACCTGCTTTCTCATCTGGCATTAATCATTACATGAACTGTATCAGCAGAATCCTTTGTCCTTTTGATCCATTCAGCATCCATCACATTTCAGCAACATTTGCACACGTGTTTCCTGTGCACCTCTGTAGTTTTTCACATCTATTCCCTGTACTGGTAAAGTGTTGCACGCACTTTTTAGTGATTGAGAACAAAGTACTTCCTTTCATCTCCTTTGACTGTTTATGTACTTACTGCTGTGCTTAAGACTCCTTTTACTTCTGGATCCCAAGTTTTGTCATTTTCTTCTGAGACCATTGCACATGTCCATAAGTTATATTCATAAATACATAGAATAAGCTAGAACAATTTTCAGGCAGTTGGGAAATGTTTTAGATGCCTGTAAAAAATTTGCAGGTTTTATTATTTTGAATGTACTTTTCTCATGATGGATCATTTTTGCTAGTTCATATTGACCTTTCGCTTGGTTTTCCTTCAGGTTTTATTATTTTGAATGTACTTTTCTCATTTTTGCTAGTTCATTTTAATTTTTGCTAGTTCATATTGACCTTTTGCTTGTTTTTCCTTCAGGTTTTATTATTTTGAATGTACTTTTCTCGTTTTTGCTAGTTCATATTGACCTTTCGCTTGGTTTTCCCTCAGATGGTGACACGAACAAAGAAAATTTTTGTTGGCGGTTTGTCTGTGAATACCACAGTCGAAGACGTGAAACAATACTTTGAACAGTTTGGAAAGGTAGGTCTTTTTAACTACTATCTTAAAAGGGACTTGCATGATTAGATTATTTTCCATACAAGCTTTCAGAATTACAGTGGATGCATTCGGACTGCGAGCAGTTTCTGTATCCCCCATGGTGTTGAGGATAAGCAATCCAGTATCTTAGCTGTGGTCTGCATTTGATTACTCACAGTAGGTTTTGGATAGCTGTGGTGGACTTTTCGATTCTGTGTGTTCTCAGTAGTTTTGCTAGGACTTTACTTTGATTTCTCACTAAAAGGCAGGCCGTGTGGTTGAATGCATTTTGTTTCACTGAAAGGGTTGCGTTTGTTTGTAGTCTTTAGCTAAATGTCCAGTAAAACTATTTTGTACTTGTAGCAGACCCTCGCCTATGTGCATGTTAAATGTACTGCATATTTTTTCCGTGTTACTATGAACATCTTACGGTAAGTGTATGAAAAGATTGGTTATAAGCCTAGCTTCTCCAGACACAGCAGAGCAAGGGTCCGTTTACTAAAAGGAGCTTTCAGTAGATGCTTGGATGACCTTCTAAGCAGTCTTCATTAATATACTTCACCCTATCAAAAGGTACTGGTCAATGTTAGAGCCACTGGGGGGCACTTTTTAGACTTGGTGCCTCCCTTCTAAGGCAGTTTGTGGTTATGCATGAGAGAAGTGTCCTAACTGGAGCAGCAGACCACAACTTCCTCAGGTTTTTCCCAGCCAACATAGTGCTTTGCTTATCCTCAGAACATGCATTTTTGTAAGACTTGGTTTTGTAATTTCTCATCTTGGGCTTTTTGCAGATTCATTGGCAATGAGATGAAGTGTGCAAAACAGTAAACCAGAAAATGTATCTATGAATATGTGGTTATTAAAGAAAGTCACTGTACGGTCTGTGCCTCTATGAATATGTGATTATTAAAGAAAGTCACTGTACCTCTTGTATGATCAGTTTACAGCTCGGGTATCCTTTGCATTTTCTCCAAGGGGGTCCGCCACATTCCATTGTGTCATCAGCTGAAGGCTATCCAAGATATGTCTGCTAAAAAGGTTCCTCTTATCTTTCCTCTTGTAGTAGTAGTCCTAAATTAGGAGTACAGATTGTTCCCCTCCCCACCAACAACAAAAAATAAATGAGCCTTGGGAACTGTGATGGGATTGCAGAATTTAGGACTGCAGTTTATGTTCTCAGTCATTTGGCCTCAGCTCAAGAACTGGATAATACAGAGCAGAACCTGCCTCTTCATTACAGCAAAATATGAAAGGTAGTTGCAGCTGAGGTTTAGTTTCATCATTTAAAATCTCAGACTGTCTTGTACGCAGTTCAAGAATGGTATAATATTGAGTATCTTACTAACAAAATTCCCTGTGCTGCTGGTGTGAAACTCTAAATGGATATTGACTTGTGAGTTAAGATACTCAGCAGTAGGTCTGTACACAGGTAGGTTGACTGATAGGACACAGAGCGTTGTGGTAAGAGTGACATTAACACTAGTTAGAGAAGTGACTAGTGGAGCAGTATGGTTAGCTCTGTCCTGGATAGGACACAGAGTGTTGAGGTGAGAGTGACATTAACACTAATTAGGGAAGTGAATATGGAGCAGTACTGGGAGATCTGTCCTGGATGCACTACTGTTCAGTGTGTTTCTCAGACTTATCCCATGGTACAGAGAACAGGGATGACACAAACGTAGGTACAGCAGTGGAAGATGGGGGGAGGATTTAGCAAAGAATTTGGTAAAAATGAGCAGGTGGGTACAGAAGTTGCACATGAGATTTCATTGTAAACAAATGGAAACCCGTGTACTTGGGTCTCACCAACCCTGGTGTTTAATATGTGCTGGGGAAGTAGTACTGATGGCAGCACACCAAGAAAAATGACTAGAGGGTGTTGGTCACTCCTGGGTTAGTGCAGCGACGGCAACAAACAGAATGGTGGGATGTATCCTCAGGTGATGAGTTCTGCAAGCAAAGAGGTAATGCTTTTGCCCTGTAGGACCCTGGTCAGACAGTTCTGGAGGCCATGTAAGGAAAACAAAATGAGGCTGCTGAAAGAACCACAGGAACGCTGCCAGAAAGGTCTGTGGGATGAAGGAGAGGCCATGTAAGGTAAACAAAATGAGGCTGCTGAAAGGAACCACAGGAAAGCTACCATAAGAGGTCTGTGGGATGAAGGAGAAGCCATGTAAGGTAAACAAAATGAGGCTGCTGAAAGGAACTACAGGAAAGCTACCATAGAGGTCTGTGGGATGAAGGAGAGGCCATGTAAGGTAAACAAAATGAGGCTGCTGAAAGGAACCACAGGAAAGCTACCATAGAGGTCTGTGGGATGAAGGGAGAGGCCATGTAAGGTAAACAAAATGTGGCTGCTGAAAGGAACCACAGGAACGCTACCGGAAAGGTCTGTGGGATGGAGGACAGTCCATGTAAGGTTAACAAAATGAGGCTGCTGAAAGGAACTACAGGAAAGCTACCATAGAGGTCTGTGGGATGAAGGAGAGGCCATGTAAGGTAAACAAAATGAGGCTGATGAAAGGAACCACAGGAAAGCTACCATAGAGGTCTGTGGGATGAAGGAGAGGCCATGTAAGGTAAACAAAATGAGGCTGCTGAAAGGAACTACAGGAAAGCTACCAGAAAGGTCTGTGGGATGGAGGACAGTCCATGTAAGGTTAACAAAATGAGGCAGCTGAAAGGAACTACAGGAAAGCTACCATAGAGGTCTGTGGGATGAAGGAGAGGCCATGTAAGGTAAACAAAATGAGGCTGATGAAAGGAACCACAGGAAAGTTACCATAGAGGTCTGTGGGATGAAGGAGAGGCCATGTAAGGTAAACAAAATGAGGCTGATGAAAGGAACCACAGGAAAGCTACCATAGAGGTCTGTGGGATGAAGGAGAGGCCATGTAAGGTAAACAAAATGAGGCTGCTGAAAGGAACTACAGGAAAGCTACCAGAAAGGTCTGTGGGATGAAGGAGAATGAGTCTGACTACAGGATGAAAAGAAGACTTTAATCATCTTAGAAACATGGCTAAAGTATGATACTAAAATATGGTAGCATATTTGTGTATTTTCAGTAGCTAGAAAGCATTTAAAGTAAATAGGTAGGCTGTAGAGTAGGAGTAATGTACTCTTTCTTGTCAAGAAATGTTTTTCAGTGCCCTCTGCTAAAGCAAAGCTGTAGTTATGGAAATGCTGTTCTCTGAGCTGATACTGAGAGGCCACACCAGGCTCTTTATATCACTTACATGCATTCCTCTGCCGACTTGTATAAATTTTGAAGAAATAGTACAAGGGGCTTACAGGGTGGCACAGTGGTGCAGCAGTTAGTGTTGTTGTCTCACAGCAAGAGGTTTTCTGGTTCGATTCTCAGCTGGAGTGCCTTCTGTTTAGAGTCTGTATGTTGTCTGTGTTCGCATTGGTTTCCTCCAGGTGCTCCAGTTTCCTTCCACATTCCCAAGACATGCTGCAGGTGGATTGGACATTCTAAACTGGCCCTAGGTGTGAGTGTGTGCCTTCTGAGGAAGGTTGGGCGCCAGGCTGGCATCTTGACACCATAAAACTCTACTTCCACTCGTTCTGCAGACCGCTAATCAGCTGTGGTGACCCCTAACAAGAACAGCCAAAAAGAGATGAAGTACAAGGCGCTTACAAAGGTTACTGTGAAAGACATTTTATTCTAGTGGGAGACATGCAAGTCAATTGAATATATCTAGTTGCATCAGCTTTACAAAGAGCTTTGATGCAGGATAATCTAACTCAACATATTAAAAAAACCAAGAAGACCAAATATGAAAACAAATTAATTGTATACTTCTGGGTGCAGTCATTACTGATATTCAAGAAATGTATATCCATTTTGACTCAACAAGGTATGTAAGTGATCATTTGTATACTATCTGGATGTCCTTTAAAAGTCCTAAAAGCTGGTCAGTGTACACCTTGGGTAGCCCCATTTTTAACAACCAAAGTAAATGTACTGTTGGTACATGTAGCATGAGCCCTGGGTCATTTTCTCAGTGTACTGTGGATGTCCATGGTTATCATCTTTACTTCAGCCTCAGGTAAACGTCAGGATAATACCTGGAGAATGATGGGCAGTGCCTGTGAATGTCCATAGTTATTGTTATTCCCATCTTGTGTAAATGTCAGGGATAATACCTGGAGAATGATATGTGTTGCTTTCTGCATTTATTAAAATCACAGACAAGAGCTTGCATATGGACTACCAAAGCTGCTGAATCAAACTCTGAGAATAAAGCAGGTAGTTTTTTGATCAGTCACCCAAAGGGATTTTGGAAAACTGAAAGGCTGAACAAGTACTACCAGTGCAGGAACAAACAAGGCATCAGGTTCCACATTGTAATCAAGGCCCTTTAAATAGGTAAACTTACTGTACAACAACAGCCCATCTTATATCATAAGTGATGACCCCACTTCATAATTAGATTTAAGTTTCAGGAAACTGCTACAAGAATTACCAGACAAGTGCAGTCTCCTGGGTGGTAAGGTGTAGCCATCTTTCCTTGTAATAGCAACATGTTATTTCCAAACTGCTAAAGTATATTACTGTAGCCATTGCCTCAAGTACAGTTCTCGACTTAATCATTTAAGTCATTCCTGTACTTATAGAAGTGACTGCAGACCTATCTTAAGTTCCATATGGTCCCCATAGCAAAGCTACTAGAGAAAGTGGTAGCTATGGTGCCCAAACATCAGTACACACTATAAGTCATCTATGCTTACCTGGAAAAATTGTTGGCTCCCACTGCAATATTTGATGTGGCTTTTGAAACCATCAGTAACCCTTTGCTACTCGCAAAACTACATAGATGTGATTTTGGTCAATTACTTTGTCAAAGGTTTAGTAACTTCGTGAAAGATCAAACTTTTAGATCTGATGTTGTCAGTCTTTATTTTATCCTTGGCAGATGGGTTCGGTTCAGATTCCGGAACTGACTCAGCCATTATTACATCTTGCGCCAGCCAAAAACTCTCACACTTCACCTCTACACAGAATCCCTCTCTCTCTCTCAATTACCTCAGATCTCATTTGCCATTTTCTGAAAGTGATCACATCTAGCTACTACTCTTAAGCACTAGTGGGTTTAGGTAAATTTTTATTTATTCTTACAGTTTGTCTCATTTCCTTTTCCTTCTTTCTTGTTGCACTTAGTGTATTTCTCCAAGTATCATCGTTAATACTTTTCCCCTTTACACATTTATGTATTCCCCATTATCATTGTTGATAGTCCCCCAATAGTCTTTCTCCTGACCCTATACAAGCTTGTGTATTTCTACGACTGTCATCGTTGATAGTCCCCCCAATAGTCTTTCTTCTGACCCTATACACGCTTGTGTATTTCTACGACTATCATCGTTAATAGTCCCCCCAATAGTCTTTCTCCTGCCCCTATACACACTTGTGTATTTCTACGACTGTCATCGTTAATAAGTCCCCCCAATAGTCTACATGCTTGTGTATTTCTACGACTATCATCGTTGATAGTCCCCCCAATAGTCTTTCTCCTGACTCTATACACGCGTGTGTATTTCTACGACGGTCATCATTGATAGTCCCCCCAATAGTCTTTCTCCTGATTCTGTACACGCTTGTGTATTTCTGCAACTGTCATCGTTGATAGTCCCCCCAATAGTCTTTCTCCTGATTCTGTACACGCTTGTGTATTTCTGCGACTGTCATCGTTGATAGTCCCCCCAATAGTCTTTCTCCTGACGTGTATTTCTACGACGGTCATCATTGATAGTCCCCCCAATAGTCTTTCTCCTGATTCTGTACACGCTTGTGTATTTCTGCGACTGTCATCGTTGATAGTCCCCCCAATAGTCTTTCTCCTGATTCTGTACACGCTTGTGTATTTCTGCGACTGTCATCGTTGATAGTCCCCCCAATAGTCTTTCTCCTGATTCTGTGACGTTGTATATTTTCTCAGACTGTCATCATTTGATGTCCCCCAATAGTCTTTCTCCTTCCCCAATAGTCTTTCTCCTGATTCTGTACACGCGTGTGTATTTCTGCGACTGTCATCGTTGATGGTCCCCCCCAATAGTCTTTCTCCTGATTCTGTACACGCTTGTGTATTTCTGCGACGGTCATCGTTGATGGTCCTCTTTCCTTTTTTCCTTCTATTTTAAAATGTAAGTAAAAATAATACCTCTTCCGTTCCCGCTTTCCCTTGCTTTGTAGAGTGAGATTTCCTTAACATATGTTCTCTGTTTTCCCTGCTGTGACATGGCTGAGAAGGGTAAGGGCCCCTCGGGCTTCAAAAAATTCCAGAAGTGTGTCCATAAAATTACCCCATCAGACTTTCATTTATTATGTATGTATTGTTTTGGTCTTCACCAACTACAGGAAGATTGCAACATTTGTCACACCTTTAGCCACCGGGCTCTAGTGGAAAGGGGTAATAAGCTTATTTTAAAAGGACTTCTTCCTTTAGCTTTTGGTGAAGCATTGTGTGCTGGAGATAAAGCTAAGACAGATATTTCATCTCCTTCCTCGTCCTCTATAGAAAAATCAAAGAAAAGAAGTCTCTTGGTTCTGACCTCCCCTGAAAGCCAAAAAATTAAGACCTCGGCTGTGAAAGTTCCCATGGAACCAAAGGCTTCTGCTGTTGACACTCTGGTGTTGATGTGCATTCTGGCACTGATTGCAATTTCGAGCCCTTTGACGTCAAAGGCCTCTGTACAACAGTTGACTACTGCTTTATCTGATGAGACCAGTTTGCCTAGAACTACCTACTCTCCATCAATTGATCCCTTTACTGGGGAGTTCCCAGAAGTATTCTCGCAGAAGCCTAAGTCCCCTTCCACATTGTCCGTCCATTCCATCAGAAGTCTTTCAGAACTCGACACTGAGAGGCTAGTGAATAAAATTTTATAGGCTAGAGGGCTTTCAGGCCTCTTTTCTGTACTGACTCCTTTGGGTTTTGATACTGAAACTTCCTTTACACCATTAACTACTCCTTCTCTACCCTTCTTGGAGGTCTTAAAGTTCTGTGTTCCTGACCTCCCAGCACTTCGGCTCTGGAGTTGTTCGCTTCTTTAGAGCTGGTAGTCGCCCTGAACTCTTTGGTTGCTTCTGAACCAGAGACCTCATGGAGCTGTGGCTTCCCTGTCGGTTCTGGGGGACAGGTCCCAACTCCAAGTTTTTCAGAGCCATCCCTGCTCCTCAGAAC
This sequence comes from Protopterus annectens, assembly GCF_019279795.1. Lineage (NCBI taxonomy): Eukaryota > Metazoa > Chordata > Ceratodontiformes > Protopteridae > Protopterus > Protopterus annectens. The sequence continues at coordinate 916,247,920 of NC_056733.1, forward strand.
TTCAGCTCGAATTAAGTTTGGCTCCAGCTACAGTCTCTAGGATTGATTCTTCAGAGCGGGAGTGACCCCTGTTCCAAGGCAGTCTTTCTCTGTTCCAGGCTCCCTTTCCTCTTCAGGAGGGGTTGGCCTTCAAGGCTGTGCAGAGGGCCCTTTGTCTTGTAGAGACTCAGTTGGTACCTTCCCCCTTGGAACAGCTATCTCCCTCTAGTTCAGTTTTTCCTCCTGCCTCTCCACTGGGACAGTGGGTGCTGAAGCCTCAGATATCACAGGCACAGGTACTGTCATTTTCTGATACCATCCCCAGATTATCCCTCTGAGGAGGTCCCTCAGAAAAGGAAGAGCAAGAGGAAGCACTTGGACACCCTCCCCCAGGAATCAATCACAGAAGACATATATTTCGATGAGGGGGAAGGGTCCCCATGGTCACCCCCTGATGAGGACTCATTTGGAGACATCTTGGAAATTTTAAAACAGAGGGGTGGCTGGAAGTCCCAAAACTCTTTCTCTGAGGAAGCAGTTTTCCTGCAGGTTTTTGGCACCCAGCTGTCTACCTCATGTGTGACTCTGCCCGCTGATGGACTCATTCAGTTGATTTCTCAGTGGACATGGAAGGCTCCAGACACCATCAAGCCCATCCCCAAAAGACAAGATAAGATACTTTCCACTCCCAAAGATAAAATAGTTTTGGGCTAAGAGGTTGGCTGTAGATACTGTGGTCGTAGTGGCAGCAATAAAAAGGAACTTTCTGAGGAGAGTTCCACTGTCCTTCTGCCCAATAGGGAGTCTTGGACCATGGACAGATTGGGAAGTGGGTCTACGATTCAGTGACCTTCACCATAAGGTCCTTGAATTTTTTGGCACATTTCATGAGACTGCAAAAGAATCTGATGAAAGTGTTGTCAGGCACCCTGGCAGGAGCTGTAGCTGAGAGAGTCCAAGAAAAAGTGGCTTCCCACTTAGCCACCCTGGTGTCTGTGTCCAATTCATCCATGAGGCTGATCACTCATACAGCTGAAGAGACATCTAGAGCATTGGGTACAGGCGTAGCTATAAGGAGACATGCATGGATGCGCCTATGTAACTTTGTGGAGCCATTCAAGTCATCTTTCATCAATGCTCCTTTTGACATTCTTGTTTGGCCGTTAAGTTTAAAGAGACTTTATCCAGGTGTGAGAAGGATGGTAAAGCCCTTTATGCTTTGGGCGTACATTTCTCTACCCCTAAAAGGTCCTTTAGGAACCAGAGGAGTGGTGGAAAAATGTGGTTCAAAAAATCCCAAGGGCTTTTCCAAGGCGCACATGGAGGGAATTCCCCCAAGGGCAGGGTGGGAACCAAAATGGAAGATGTCACCCTCCTGGCAGAGGTGGTCTGCAAAACCAGGGCTTCAGGGGTTCTTTCTTAGGCAAGCCCTTTCAGTGTTCCTGAAGGTAAGCTTGATTGTCTTCCTCTCAAGGCAGTCATGGGATACTTATCCTTGCACCTAAACAACTGACTAAACTTAAAGATTCCTGGGTGCAACAGATCATATCCAGAGGTTATAGCATTCCCTTTTCTCAGTCTCCCCCCATTCACAAGAAAATCCCTGATGTTCACCCAATCAGAGGGATTCAGCACTGCAAGAAATCCAGAAACTGCTGGACAAACGAGTGATCCAGCAAGTCCTGCCAGACCAAGAAGGTTCTGCAACCTACTCAAGATTCTTTTTAATGCCAAAAAAGACAGAGGACTGGAGAACAGATTTAGATCTCAGTGTACTTAACATGTCTGTTCGACAAACAAGGTTCAAGATGGTCATGATACAGACTATTCTCCCCTTTGTGAAGAAAGACTATTGGATATGCTCAGATCTTCAGGATGTGTATCACCATATAAAAATGGACAAACACTCCAGAGGGTTCCTCTGCTTCTGGCAGAGAACCAGTCACTACCAGTTCAGAGTACTCCCCTTTGGATTCACCACAGCCCCCTGGGTGTTCACCAAATGCATAGCAGTAGTAGCAGCTCACTTGAGACTGCAGGGATTTAGAGTGTTTCCGTACTTGGACAACTGGCTAATCGCTTCAGCCAAGCATCAATTAATAGTAGCCAGAGACTACACTCTCAACACCTGTGCCCGTCTGAGGATTACCATCAGTCTAGAAAAGTCACATTTAACCCCGACACAAAATTAGACTTCATAGAGGCAATACTGAATACTCAAACAATGATGTTCTGGAGGAAGAGATGCTATCAGAGAATTGTGGTTCAGGTTCAAAAGTTAATTCACAGAAAGAAGGTTCCAGCACGATTAGTCTTGCAAGCTCTAGGAACCATGACAGCTTCCATAACTCTAGTGCCGTTAGCCAGGTTACATATGAGAATTCTCCAATGGCTACTAGAGTCCCAGTGGTTTATCCTTCACCTGTTGTCAGACCAAATCTTAATCACCAACAGTTGGAAAATGGACCTTCTTTGGTGGATGCATTCCGAGCAAATTCTTTTCAGTCATCCCTTTGTTTTTCCAGAGCCCACGGCCATAGTGACCATGGATGCCTCCCAGATTGGGGGGGGGGGGCATTATCTAGGCAAGACGGTCCAAGGCACGGTCTCCATTAGAGGCCAACTTCCACATCAGTGTCCTCGGAGATAAGTGCAGTGCTTCTTGAGTTGCAGGCCTTTCAGACCGCTGTTCCTCAGGGGTGTATTGCAATTAAAATGGATAATATGTCAGTGGTTTGGTAAATCAGCAAGCAGGGAGGAACCAAGTCTTACCCCCTTTGTCGAGAAGCCATCAGAGTGTGACAGTGGGCGACCTTGTCCAACTGCTTTCTAATAGCAATGCACATTCCAGGGAGTTCCAGTGTGATTGCAGACAAGCAGATCAGATGCATCCTTCAGCCTCATGAGTGGTTTCTCAATCTCGAAGTGGCAAAAATTATATTCCATCATTGGGGTCAACCTTGCTGCGACCTGTTTGCCTCTCCCCTAAACAATAAGTACAGTAATTACTTCGCCCTGATTCCCCTCCAGGAAAGTCACCCAGAGACGCTGTCCTCCACGATTGACCCCCTGGTTTACTCTATGCCTTTCTCCCAGTAGCTCTAATTCCCAATTTTTTACAGAAATCTCAGATTGAAGAGTGCAGTATTTTATTTTATTTTTTATTTATTTTATTTTACATTTGTTAACTGGGTTAGTCTGGCTGAGCTTTTGGCTCATTTTCAGCAGAGACCCGGGGAGAAAAGCTCCTCAGGACTAGAAAACAATTTATTAAATTTTAGTAACATAGTAGTAACAATCAGCTATAGGATCTTACAAGCAGAGACTTGGAGAGAAAAAAAACATACTCAGCCAATTCAGTTATACAGAGTATTAACAATTGGCAGACAAGTATGTGAGTTGTTACAAACAAGGTTTTAAACAATTAGCAGAAGAAAATGTGACTAGTTACAATATTATTTAAGCTGCTTAGAGCAAAATTAGTTAATAGTTAGGCAGATCCTTATTTAGGTAGGATCTAGTTGTATAGGAGTTTGGAAACAAGAAAGGAAAGTAAGAATGGCTAGTAGGAGATGTAGGGGAGGTAGAGTATAGGAGACAGACTAGACAGGTAGGTTGTTTTGAGACTGTAAGAATTAAGAGTGGTTGGAGATAGAGGAAGGGAAGAGGTAGAAGAGGCAGGGGAATAGCGTTAGAGATACTGCAAGAGTGAGGTGGTGAAATAGGTGAAAGGGTGGTGGTTTCAGGGTGGTTAGCTACAGTGGCAAGAACACTTTGTTTTTAGATATTTCCTTGTGGCTAATTTGAAACTTTTGCTATGCTGGAGGGATTTTATTTCCAAGGGGAGTTGGTTCCAGGATATAGCTGGGTTTATAGTTATAGAGAAGGCAGCCTGTTTTGGGTTTGGGTTTGTAGATGTCTAGTAATTCTTGATTTGAGCTGCGTAGCATCCTAACAGGGGAATATTTGGATATGATAGTGGAGAGGCTGGGGTAGAAGGAGGGTAGGTAGAGGATAGAGTGGATGATTTGTAGTTGGTATAGTTGGAGCAGCTGAGGAAATTCTAGCCAGTCTAGGTGCTATATTGCTAAGCAGTGGTGTGACTTGTAGGTTTGGTTAGCTGCAAATCTGGCGATCTTATAGGTAGTTTCAAGCTTGGAAATAAGTGTAGAATTTAGGTTTGTGAATATGTGGCAGCTGTACAGGAGTGTTGGGAGTAATAAAGCCTGGGAGAGAGTTATTCGGGCAGTGTTAAGTATTTCGTGCTACGGAAAGTTTCTGATGAGTTCTTTTTACCGAGTTAGTAATATGGAGATCAAACTTAAGCTGATCTATTGTAACACCTAGCAATTTTGTACTGGATTCATAGGTTTAGGTTCATAGGTTTATACTAGGCTATCTGCCCTAAGGCATTTATAAGCCTAGCCCAAATTATTGTGGCTTACGCCACCCCTTATATGAAAAAATACTGTGCCCATTAGTTTGTTGTGCCTCTGTCCAGCAGTGACCCAGAGATGATTCCCGGGGTAAACCTACGATCTCCCATCCACAGGTCTAGATTTCTCTTGAACAGAGTCAGCGAGGTGCTCTGCCTCACATGGACCGGGATTTTATTCCACAGCATAGGGAGTCTCTGAGTGATAAATCTATCCCTCCAGCACGTCCTATTTATATCCGTGCTAAGGTTTAAGTCACTTGCTCTAGTGGTTTTGGTGGATTTGGATTTTTTGAGGTGGAGCATGTCCATTAATTCCGGGTTGGACATGGCCTTGTATGTCAGGCACATGTCACCTCTGAGCAGACGGTATGCGACTGAATAGAGCTGGAGTTTCTTCAATCTGGCAGCATATGACAGATTTTGGAGTCCCTTTATCCTTTTGGTGAGGAACTTTTGGGGTCTCTCCAATTGCTGCAGATGTCGGGTGAGATACATCCCGAATGGGGCATTGTACTCGATCATTGGTCTGATAAGTGAAGAGTACAGGGGAACAATGACCTCACTAGATCTGGATGTGAATCCCTTCATGATCAGGTGGGCAATGTAGAAGGTCTTTCTAACCACTTTAGCAATGTGAGTGTCAAAAGAAAGGCCACTGTCAACCTGGGTCCCCAGGTCCCTGATAACCTCTTCTGTGCTTAGTGGATTGCCACCTATATGGTAGCTTGGGGTTACCTTGTTTTTCCCGAAGGGTATGACTATACATTTTTGGCGTTTAACTTCAGGCCATGGCTCTGGCACCAGCTATCTGTTTCCGTGAGTCCCTTCTGAAGGATATCAGTGTCCGATGCACTTTCCACTATGGCGCCCAGTTTGCAGTCATCTGCAAACTTTGTCAGCCAAAGTCCTCCCATGTTGGCCTGTACTTCTGAGAAGTAGATGCCAAACAATAGGGGCCAAGGACCGAGCCCTGTGGGACACCACTTGTGACCGGCTTGGAGTCTGACACAGCGCCAGCAACTCTAACCCTGTGGGTTCTGTCCTTAAGCCAGTTTGCAACCCATCTTGTGACATATGGGTTTACATTTAAGCTGGTAAGTTTTTCTACAATACCCGAGTGGGGTATTGTGTCGAAAGCCTTTGCAAGGTCAAGGTAGGCTGTATGGACTGCCTTTCCCTCATCAATGGCCTTGGTGACTATTTCAAGAAGTCGACCAAGTTCAAAAGGCATGATCTTCCCTTGACAAAGCCAAACTGGGTCGGGTCCAATGTCTGCAAGTCCCCTATATCTTTGTTTATGAGCTCCATTATGATCCTCTCCATAGCTTTGCAGACTAGACTTGTTAAGCTTATGGGGGTAATTACCAGGGTCCGTGAGGCGCCACCTTTGTGGAGTGGGACCACAGTTGCCGTCACGCCACTCCTTGGGCACGTATCCTGTGGTAAGGCTGAGATTAAACAGCTGCCTTATGTGCGGGTTTAATTCCTCATTTAGCTCGTGTAGCACACAGCCGGGGACACCATCCGGTCCCATTGATGCTGTGTTTTAGCTTTAGAGAGCAGCTTTCACCTGCGCATTTGAGATGTCCGGGAGGCTACACTCGGCTGGGATAGTTATCTCTCCTTTAGGGGAGAGGGGTGAAGTTTGCACTGAACCTGTCTGCCAGTATGTTGGCAATGTCTGTGGGTTCAGTGATTTTTGTATCATTTTGGACTAATTCTGAGCATATCTGTGAGTTTCCACCCAGGTTCCTAACATAGCTGAAAAAGGCCTTATGATTGTCCTTTGAATCCATGGCAATTTTTCTCTCAAAATTGGCCTTAGTTGATTTTATGAGTGCTCGTAATTTTTACTAATAATGATCAGGGGTGACTTCCCTTTTATGGATTTTGTTCTATCATGTAATAGCTTTCTCCTCTTATTGTAAAGTTTGTTAATGGCTGGGGTCCACCAGACTGGACGTTTGCCCTTTGTGGAAAGAGTCTTGGTTTTATTTGGGATTGCCTGATCCATGCAGTCCTGGAGGTGTTCATAGAAGGCATTTGTAAGGGCTTCAGAGCTTGGGTTGTGGTTTCCTCTGACTCAGGGGCCTTGAAGGATACCACACCAGTCTTGAGTAGTGTGAAGTTTGCTTTAGAGAAGTTCTTCACTATGGTCTTTTTGTTGGGGGTGGGGGGTTGTGGATTTCCAGTGAGATTAGTTTATGATCAGATCTCACCAATGAGGGATATACTTCCGGTGTGGAGCATTTTGTCCCCATGTTTGTGACAATGAGATCTAGTATATTTTCTCCTCTCGTGGGAACAGTGACTAGCTGTTCCATGGCATTTGAATTTATGAACTCCAGGAACCGTTGGGCTAGAAAGTTAGGGCTTGAGTAATGTTCCCAGTCTATATTCGGTAGTTGAAGTCACCCAATATGATGGTGTTTGGAGATACATTTATACCCTCCAGTGTCTTCAGGAAGGCTGTGTGGGGTTCCTGAGTTTGAGAGGGTGGCCTGTAGCATGCTACAATTTGTAGAGCAGTTTTGCCTATTGTTAGTTGCACCTGGATGGTTTCGAAGCTTCATGCGTTGCCACCAACCTGGAGGTGTGAGTATCCTTTATGAATATGGATACACCCCTCCTTTTGTGGAGTGGTCCGGGTTTTGGGGCCGGAACGCATGATATGAGGTAAAACCTAATAGTGCCGGGTGCTCTCAGGAGCCTTGAACCAGGTTTCAGTTACAGCACAGACATCGATGTTCTCCATACTGAGAAGGACCTCGAGTGCGTGCATTTTGAGATTTAGACTTCTGGCATTGAGCAGCATTACCCTCAATTTCTTCCCATTTTTGTTTTCTAGGGTGGTAGGTTTAGAATTTGAGCCTTGCCTAAAAAGGCACTATGGGGTGGCAAGAGCCTTAGCCAATATCCGAATCCCAGGGTGACAGGTGCAAGCCGTCCCTTGCGAAGCAGCGTGGCTTGTCAAGCATGTCATCCCAGGCAGACAGACACTGGATCCCCTTTGAATGACACCAGACATTAAGCCAATTGTTAAAGCTGATCATCTTGTCTCTATATTGTGGCATCATTCTTGGTGAAGGAAGGATACTGCTCAGGGTTAGGGTCATACCTGCCTGGGCTACATAATCAGAGAGCTCCTCTATGTCTCTTTTCATGCAGTCCAGGGAGGTACGTCTCAGGTCGTTCACACCAGCATGGACAATGACTGTGTCATATTTGTACTTGCTGTGGAGTGACCCGAGTGCTTGTGTTATGTGGCGGATTCTAGCCTGATAGGCAGCTTACTGTGACCCTCTCCTTGTTCAGCCTGGTGAGTGGGACGTCAGTGTGTCTGACTATGGAGTCACCTATGAAAAGTATGTTTGGTGTTGTATTTGGCCTTAAGGGCTGTGACTGCTTTGCACACTGCTTTTGTGGTTTATGTGTTGCTTGTGGGGTGTCTTGAGGTAGCAGTTGTTTGGGTGTCTGCTTTGGAGGCCTGTGCTGTTTAGGTAAATTTTACTCAGAGCCTCCGAGTATGTCTTTGTGTGTTTATGTGTTTGATTCAGTGGAGTGGTAGCATTATGTGAGGCTGGTTTTGTGGTGTGTGTAGTTGCCTTCTCCTCCTGTCTGGTCTTGCCAGTCCTGAGTTGAGAGAGCTCAGCCTCCAGTTTGGCTAAATAGCTGCATCTCTCGCAAGTATTTGTGTTATGTGGGAGGAGGAGAGGGTTGTCTGTGTACATGAGGCAGTTATAACATTGCCTCAAGATTCCCAGATTCACCAGCTGGACCGGAGAGGAGATTGACAACTGACCTTTGGACATGCTAGAATAATATTGGGAAATCCTTAGTTGAAAACAAGGGCCAGTGGGGAGTGAGGGTGTAGTGCTTTTAATTTTTAGTGCTGACTTATATAATTGCTTTAGTGAGCAAGTGCCAGGTAACTTGAGTGCAATGTGATACAAGTAACTAAATGCAAAAACGACAAACAGTAACTTTCTTTCAAGTGAAACAAGGAAATAAGTACAGTAAGCAATGCAGATATCACTAGTGATCCACAGAAGCGCTGAGAAGTTGCGTATTAGGTGAATTAGCTTCCAGGGAAATAACAAGCAAACAAACAACAAGTATATAAACAAAGCTAGATTCAGTAGGCCTGGATCTAGTCTATGATAGAGCAAACAAGGTGAACCAATTTCAGTAAGATACAGTTCAAATATTCAGGCACTATAAACCTTTAACCAGAAAATTCCCAGCTCAGAAGGGCAGAGTCCAGCCTCTTCTCCCACAAGAGTGCAGTCCACGAACCTTCTTAATGTAAAATAACTGGCCTGAAGCCCAAGTGCCTAAACCAGAACTAATACACTTGGACACTGGGCTCTCAATCAGCAGTTCCCAACTTAGAAGGATGAAAGCTACCTGTCCTGCCACCACAGTGCTTGCCACAAACCTTCCTAATGTAAAACAACTGGTCTGAAGCCCAAGTGCTTAATCCAAAAGACTTGAATGATAGCTACACTTTAATCAAGTTACAACCAAGCAGTAATAAATACCATTGAATACTTTAGAGAATGTCTGGATTAGTGCTCAAGTTACACAAACAAAGCTAGATCCAGCAGGCCCGAATCCAGTCTATGCCACAGCAAACAAGGCGCACCAACTTCAGTAAGAAACAGTTCAGATATGCATGCACTATAAGCCTTTAACCAGAAATTCCCAGCTCAGAAGGGCAGAGTCCAGCCTCTCCTCCCACAAGAGTGCAGACCACGAACCCTCTTAATGTAAAATAACTGGCTTGAAAGCCCAAGTGCTTAAACCAGAATTAATACACTTTTAGAATAACAGACACTGAGCCCTCAATCAGCAGTTCTCAACCTAGAAGGATGTAAGCTACCTGTTCTGCCACAACAGTGCAGACCACAAACCTCTCAGTGCAAAACAACTAACTGGTCCGAAGCCCAAGTGTTTAAACCAAAAGGCTTAGAATGAGTTACACCAAGCAGTAATAAATACAATTGAGTATTTTAAGATGATGCAAAAGTAAGAAGTAGGTAAAAACACAAGTACAGTAAAAGCAGATGAAATTTTTTTTTTTTTTTTTTTTTTTCTGAACAAGTGCTGAGATCAAAGAAACAGATTTGAGTGCTGAAACTAGAAAACTGGCTAGTTACAAGAAAAAAAAAACAAGCTAGAAGGCTTCCCTCAAACACAGAAGGGCTTGGGGACTCAGAAGCCTACAAATAGTCTGTACCACTTAACAAGAAAGGCAGGAAATAAGCTTAATTTTTTTTTTTTTTCTATTTCCCAGATGCTCTCTTTGTACACAGTAGGAGTGCCTGAAATCAGAATATGATCTCACTGCACTCAGTTGAGTGAGCAAATGAGATGGGCCCAGAGGCAGGCTGAGGGGCGGGCAGTTTCAATGCCACTAAGATTAACACCAAAACAAAAACAGGGCGGGTGGGTGGGAATAACTGAAGAGCAGAATAACCAGTTAAAAATTCCTTCAACACTCCTTCATACACAGTTTAAATCAATTTAAATACTGTATTTTTTAAAAGTAAAAGATATGATAGTGTTGTTGCAGGATAAGATGGTAAATGTACTTTTGAGTGTGGTGATGTTTTTAGGGAGGAAGAGTAGGAGCTTAGTTTGTTTTGGATTAAGTATTTATCACTAAGCCATGTCTCAGTGGTGTGGAAAGATGCCTGGGTAATTGAGTGGAGGTCAGTTGAGTTGTCAGCAATGGTTATAACAGTTGAGTCATCAGCATATTGCACAAGAGATGACTGGGGACAAGAGGAGTAGAGGAAGTTGGTGAAAATATAGTGGTCCAAGTATGGACCCTTGTGGGACTCCCATTTGTACAGTGAGAGGGGAGGATAGTGCAGAGAGGCATTTAACTGATTGCTGGCGGGTAGACAGATAGCTGGAGAACCAGGAGATAGTAGGGGGAGAGAAATGTAAGTTAGTGAGTTTATCTAGAAGGAGTGGGTGAGAGACAGTGTCAAAGGCTTTAGAAAGGTCAAGGAATAGACATGAGACAAGTTTATTCTTATCACAAGCTAGGGAGACTGTTGAATGATATGAGTGCAGTAGTTGTACTATGCTTGGGACGGTAACCATGCTGTGTGGGTGTGAGAAGGTTTTCCTGGTGAAGGTAATGCATTACCTGCTTGTGCATGCATTTCTCTAGGATTTTTGAGAGTGGAGAGAGTATGGCAATCGGTCTGAAGTTGGATATTTCTGAGGAGTTGCCCCCTTTGTGAATGGGTAGAGTAAAGAAATTCTTCCATACCGTGGGGACATAGGATTCAGAAATGGATCGGTTGATTAAGATGGATACAGGATAGGCAAGAAGTTCAGAGGCAATCTGCAGGAAGTAAGAGGGTAGCTTGTCAACAGATGAGGAGCAAGGTTTAAGTTTAGAGAGTAATGACTTTACATAGTTGATACTGCTTTTAGAGAGAAGGAGTTAGGAGGGTTTGGAAGAGGTATAGAGTTTGTGGGGGTGCTAGTGTTGTTTCTGGGGTTTGGGAGGAGAATTTATTATGGAGGTTATTGAGTTTATAAAATGATTGTTAAATTTGTTGGCTATGTCTTCAGGTGTTGCATTGGGACATGGGTTAGGAGAGGAAGGGTTTCCTGGATGAAGAGTCTGTTTAATAGAGCTCCAGAATTTCTTTGGGTCTGATTTAAGTGTAGAGGGAGGATTGGCATAGAAGTTTATTTTCTCATAATGGATGACTTTTTTATTTTATTTCTGAATTCTTTATATTTCTGAAGAAGAGAAGGGGTCCTAGTTTTAGTCCACATTTTCCAAATCCTATCCCGGTCTTTCATGAGGGTTCTGGTAGCTTTAGTGAGCCGGGGAGCAGTATTAGATTTGATTCTAATTGTGCGAAGAGGGGCAAGGGAGTTGAGAATGTTTAGGAATGTAGTGTTGAAGGAGTGGACAGCTTCATCCAAAGGAAGAGTGGTGAGGTAAGACCAGTTAATTTTGGAGAGTTGGTGAACAAAGGAGTTAGGACAGAAATGAGAAAGTGAGTGGGTGGTAATAAATTTAAGGTGGGGAGTATGTCTGGTAACTGTTATAGGGAGTGGTCGCTGAGGGCATTTGAAAGGGTTTGGGAGTTATGGTAGTTTTGAGGGTGGGAGACCACTATCCAGTCAAGAAGAGAGCTAGGTAGGTGAGATTTATTAATGTAGGTTGGGGTTGTGATTAGCTGCTCAAACCCGTGTAGGTTTATACAGGAAGTAGTGTTGGGAGCTTGTATTTTAAGCCAGTCAATATTTACATCTCCCAATATAATTATTTCATTGTGGATGGTATGTGAGAGGTGAGATAGGATGTTCTCAAATATGTTAATATTATCACCAGGGGGACGATAGATTGCTGTGACATTTATGGTGTTGAAACTGTTAAGTTTGAAGTTGGTCAGTAGGAGTTCAGCTGGTGAGAAGGAGGAAGTTGGTCAGTAGGAGTTCAGCTGGTGAGAAGGAGGGTAAGTCTAGTGTGGGACTGATTTGGGAGAGACAATTGGAGTAGAGTATGGGGACTCCTTCTTTTCTTTTAGGTCCATCTAATCTAAGGATATTATAGCCAGGAGGGATGATTTCACTGTCCAGATGCTGTGGTTTTAACCATGTTTCAGTTAGGGTAACTATGTCAGGAGTATAGTTAGCTATCCAAGCATGGAGTTCTTGAACTTTATTTACAAGGCTCCTGACGTTGATAGAGCAGAATTGTACTTATTTTTGTGGGTTGGAGGGGTTGGCAGGTTTAGATATGGGAGGGGGGTGAATGTCACCAGATAAAAGTTGGGTTTGTAATGGGGTTTTAATTTGAGTAAGTAGACTTTTTTTTGTTTGTTTTAAAGGGGAGGGGGGAGATATTTTTATTTTAGGAATGGGAGTAGTGGGGGGACGGATGCAGGGACAAATTAGTAGATAGGGTTGTGGTGTAGTACTTGAGTTGAGTGGTGTTTGAGGGATGGATATAGGGAGTCGGTAACTGTGAGTGATCGGAGGTGAGGTGATAGAGTATAAGGAGTAGAGAAGGTAAGAGTATAGTTTGAAGGGTCTGTATTAGAACATCGAAGTTTCAGAACTTCGAATGTTCTAATATCGACACCTACTAACCGAAAGCTGAAAGTAGCGAAAATTAAGATAGCCAAATTCTTTCCTAGAGAAAGAATTCGGTTGTCCGTTCCTGTCACTTCGCTATTTTCAGCTCTGCGGTGGAAAGTTACGGTCAGGTTCAGGTAAGTGTCCGATTGTGAGGACGTGAGGGTTAGGTGGGATAGGTGAGTTAGGGTTAGGGCGCGGGTCAGGTAAGTGTGCGAATGTGTGGACGTGAGGGTTAGGGTGGGATAGGTGAGTTAGGGTGCGGGTGAGGTGTGTGTGCGATAGTGGCGGACCTTCAGGTTTGGGTTAAGGTAAGTGGGGTAGATAGTGGTGTATGCACAGTTTAGTGTAGGTTTAGAAGTAAAATTTTAGGTGTATGTGTGTGGATTGCTGTTTGTTTGGTGTGTTTGTGTTGTGTGTATGTGTTTTGGATCAGCAAATTTTTTCCCTAGTAAAAAAATTTGCTGTTTTCAATTTTTGGTCTTATCAGTTTTCAGTTAGTAGGTGTCGATATTAGAACATTCAAAGTTCTAAGAGACATGTCACTGTATGGGATGTAGAACAGAGGATGAGAGGAAGGGGTGGGAGTAAGGTATAGTAGTCTTTGATAGTGGATAGTAGGTAAGTGTGGGGAGGAGCAAAGAAGGGAGGTAGTATGAGAACAGGAAGTAGAGGGGTGGGGGATTTGGGAGGGGGATTTGGGAGGAAGTGAGGGTGTGTGGTTGTATAGATAGGTATAAAGATAATGATATGGGGGGTGGGTGGGGATGGGGGTGGGAGTTGAGCGAACGGATCGAGGCTACACCTTCCAAATATAACTTAGCTAGCTATCAGCTAGTCCAGGGACACTTACTAGAGATGCTACACCTGGAGGGCTTTCAGCTGCATTTAGAGCAAATGTGGCATCCAGGGTTTTTAAAACCTTTGGTGTGTTGCACCTGAGCAATCACTTGGGGGTGGGGGAAGGGAGGGAAACCCTCAATTGGAATTTAAAGTAGCAGGGGAGAATCCAAGGCACTCTGCTAAACCTAGCTAATTATCAAAGGACAGCCAAGGAAATAAGGTAAACATACAGGCACCCTTGTTAAAGGACTGGAAGGTTTCTCCAAGAAAAACTGTGTGTAGGACTATACACCACAGGTGGAAGTTGTATGCTGCTTACTAGTCTGCAATGGCAGATTTTATTCTCTTTTATATTTGTATTCCCCTTTGCTCATTGTTAGCTGCACACAATGTAGCTAAAGATAAAAGCAGCTGGAGACTTTGCACCTCTGTTTGGTGTTTAGTGAAGAACAAGTATTGCGGAGGAGGGACTAAAGGCCATGACTATTGAGAGGGGCTAATCATCTTTGCTCCCTTTTGCCTTCGACAGATATGGCTCCACTTTCTTTGGCCTTACTTGACTCGTCAACCTTGGATTCTGGACCCAGTGCCAGTCTCTTGTCCCATCCAGATGGCCTTGTTTATTCAAACATTCCAAACCTCCAGCTGACTGCATGGTCCCTCTAATTCCATTAATTGCCAGGTGTCCTAATATGTCCTCTCCAGTATGTCACATCCTTTTGTCAGCTCATAAACCTTTTACTAGAAAATTTTATTTAAGTGGAAGAGATTTACAATTTGGGGCCATGAAAAACAAATTGATCCTTTCTCTGCTTCAACTGAGCATGTTTTAGATTTCTTAGCATCTGTGTTCAATGCTGGGGCTTCTCCATCCACCATCAAACTATGATTGGCTGCGATTTCTAATTTTCACAGTGGTTTAGAGGAACGTTCTTTAGCCTCTCACATGCTTTGTAAATCATTCTTAAGCGGCAAACATTTGTTAAAAACCCCTTAAAAAGATCCAACTCCTCCTTGAGACTTGAACTTAGTACTGCAGGCAGTAATACATCCCCCTTTTGAACCCTCTGTGGAATGCAAACTGAATTTTGTATCTTGTAAGACATTCTTTTTGGTACCCATTACTTCAGCTAGGAGAATTTCAGAAATCCAGGCTTTATCATCTAAACCTCCTTACATAGTTTTTCCATAAGGATAGGGTATCTTTACGAACAACCCCCTCCTTCATGACCAAGGTAGTATCTAAGGCTAACATTAACCAGACTGTTAATTTACCAGTCTTCTTCCCAAATCAGCCTAACAAAGGGGAGTACGCTTTACATTTACTAGATGTTCATAGACAATTGCATTTCTGTCTTCACAGAACAAAAAATATAAGACAATCAAGTCAACTGTTTCTTTTTCTAGTGCAAAGTTGAGCAAGACAGTCAGCAAGATTATCCTCTGTAAGTGGCTGAAAGACTGCATTTCATTAATTTATGATAAAAATAAATTAACCTTGCCTAAACCTGTCGAAGCACATTCTACAAGGTCTGTAGCTACTTCAGTGGTCTTCCAGTGTACAGTTTCACTAGATGACATATATGTAACAGCTGCATGGTCTTCTACCCATACTTTTATTAGTCATTACAAACTGGACTTGGTCTCTAGGGGAAAATCATCCTTCAGCTTGATGGTGCTCAGGAATATCCTTGCTAGAGTCCACCAACTTTTTAGGTAGCTGGGGACTCCGTCTCATCTGTCAAGGATAAAATGAAAATTGTCAACATCACATAAAGAAGTTATGTACTCACCATGCCCCCCATCCCCCAACGTCAGGGATTTTTTGGGGGAACTGATCACATGCACTTGAACTGTTGTTTTTCAGACACCAAACTCGATCTGAGGTAATTGAGGGAGAGGGATTCTGTGTAGAGGTGAAGGTTGAGAGTTTTTCTGGCGCGAGCTGTAGTGACTGCAGAGTCTGCTCCGGAATTGGAACTGAACCCATCTGTCAAGGATAAATAAAGGTAGACAACACAGATGGAATGTTATGGTTATGAGTACATAACTTCTTTTTTCAGGAAGGGAAAGCTTACCTTACTGAATGGAAGCTGCTGGTTCTGATCCAACAAAGGTCAGTGTTGCGCTGTGTTTATGAGCTTCTTCAGCCCCCCCTCCACATCATATAACACTGTTTGCTAATGATCTGATCTTCTGAAGGAGGCTAAACCTACCAGTCTTGTTCAGAAAAATCTCTGTGACCATTTTAACTATGGTGCTCTTACTTCTTTGCTAATAAACTCAATTTTAATCCAAGAATATCTGCAAATATGACGAGTTACACCTGCTAGAAACTAATACATGCAGATTAGTACTTGTTAAAGATCTGTCATGTACTCCTGGTATCCAGCACAAGCAATTTTGAGTCATGATTGGACCCTGTTTTTTTTTAATTTACACACACTGTAGTTAGGTTTTATAACAGTTTAATATTTGCTAAAACTAACAAGTCGGTCAACACCTGAAGCAATAAAGTAAATGTTTTAACACAAGGTGTCCTGCATTCTGCTTTCAGTAGTTGATCTTTGTTCCTTTGCTCTTTTGGCTACATTTGTTTTATCTCCGTTGAAGATTGTTTTGAAGGTGATTTCACTGTTCACCTCTATGTGCATAGCCTCCTCTTCTGGCTCAAAAGATGGGACCTGGCTTATCTATTCATAGGTTCATAAATTCATAGGTGGTTAACTAGGCATGCAGTCCAAAAGACCATTTAAATGCCAGTTTCCAAATTCCCAGTTTCCCCAAAGCACCGTCTGATTAAGATCACACAGTAGAGAAATGATGGCTGAGGTAATCCAACCCTGTACCAGAAGTAGTTTAACGGCCTTAATCCTTTTTGCCATCAGTCAGTCTAATCTACAGTTGACACCACAGAATCCAGTTGTCCTTTATTAGAGTTTTCATTTTTGACTGTGAAATCTTTCTTTTTCCTGCCTCTAGCTTCCAAAATTCCTTGATGAGTGTTTCCCTCAGCTCTACTTTGTCTTTAGATAGCCAGTGGCAGAACTGTTAGCTCCGGTAAAGTTTGTCTCCTGTTTTCTGCCAGTGGCAGAACTGTTGGCTCTGGTAAAGTTTGTCTCCTGTTTTCTGAGGAGGTTAGAATTTTTTTCCACACCATAGAGTCCTCCATGGTTTCTTGGTCAAGGTGGTGCTTCATCATCCTGTAGGAGATCTGTGACTAAACCTTCTGACACTTTAAAGTCACAGGAGATGCCACATTCTGCTGGGCCTTCTGCCACTCTGGATGTTGACATGGGAGAAGGGATGAGGTCTCTCCATTTATTTTACTTTTTTTTCCCTTAATTATCTGTCTGGAAGAATTGTGTAAATGCTTGCTTTGTAATGCCCTCTACAGAAAAAGGAGGACGTATGCAGTTCAGTGAAGAAGCATCTAAAAGTGCTGTAGTATGTGGGCTACTGAGTCACACAGCAGACAGTCTGTTGTCTTTACCCTCACTGATCCTGTTAGTGAAGGAATTGTTGAAGTAGGTCTTGATACTTGTCCTAAACCTCTACCCTTTTGTTATAATTTGATGACAATAAAAAAATTCTGTCCTAAGGGTGTGTCCTTCTTATTGAAACATATGTTCATAATTAGTACAAAGCTAACGCCCCTTGTGAGCCATTTTAAGCCAAGCCAGTTACTCCCTGTGAGATTCGAACCATGAATCTTGCTTCTGTAAGGTAAAACACCTTAACCATTATGCCATCCTCCCACCCATCTCTCTGCCCCATTGGCACTCAATACTAACAAGAAAGGTAAGGGCATATGTATGTGAAGTTAAAAATAATATTTATCTTAGTCTGGTCTGGGAATTAGAACCATGAGTGATATGGGATGTATGACCAGAGGGAAGCTGTCTGCTGTTGAAACCCTTCTTGATGATGAGACTATCTATCTTGAGGTCTGTGACTTCAGTGACAACAGCCTTACTGCACACCATGTTTAGGGTTGGCTTGCACTGTGATTCATGCTGGGGGGGGGGGGGTGGATGCTTATTACACTGCATGTATAATGGCTGCTTCTCACCGTGGTTTGTTTTGAGGGCAGGTTTTGCTGTTTTGTACACAGATGTGCATCTAGAGTGTTTCTTCCCTGACCTCTGCTGAAAATGGGCTCTGTCCTAGTCGGACTTTCTTGGTAAACAAATGCTAAAAAAGAAAATAAATATTAATTAGACCTAAATAGCAACTTGACTTTTGCTGTACCTCTAGAACTCTTCAGCTATGTCTCCATTTTGTTTGTAGTTCACTCCATTTTATTTTATATTATTTTATTAGTATTTGTTGACTGGAGTAGAGGACTAATCTCCATAGACCTTTTTCAGGCTTGGCCCAGAACAGTGTCTGATTAAGTGATTGAACTTTGTGAATCTAAGTAAATGGTAGCTGAGGGAATTGAACCCTAGACTGCTGGACCACAAGAAACGTTAATATCATCTAATTGTGTGACTAAATTCAAAGCAAGCAGTAATGCCCGGCTGTGTTTGTTTATTGTGGAAACAGGGCCCGCCTGGGCATGTTCTGAGGCCTGATGCTGTAGGTGGAGGGCCTCTACACCCCTGGAAGGGCGTTATTTCCACTGTAACACACACCCTGGAAAGGATTATTGAACTTAAGAGAATGGCTATGTGGTAAATTGTTATTTTAATTACTACATTATTATTTTTGTTTATATTTTTGATGTAAAATAGTTCTTACACTTAAAGTTTCAAACCTGCTGTCGTACCATGTATTTGTTGTTGGGGGAAAGATATTTTATAACTAAAATGCAAGTTATTTACTGTCTGTATACACACACACTCACTCGCTCTCGCATGGCCACAAGCCCATACATGCACAGTGTTATACACAGACAAAGATACACACACACACACACACACACACACACACACACACACACACACACACACACACACACACACACACACACACACACACACACACACCCCTTGAAGCACACAATCTTCTTTTATTTATGGGTCTTTACTTTTTGTTTTAAATGGATGCTTATTAAATAGCCAAGCACTACTTAGAGTAAAAATGGGGGCTTTTTTTTTTTTTTTAAATTGTCCAAGCCTCATGCCAGCTTAATATGCTGCCTTAAAGTGTCAGACTTATTTTTTCAGTGGGCATTTACCTGTACATTAACACCCTGCTTAAGAATATCGGCTGTCCAATCAGAGTGGTGATTCACATATTGCCCTTTCTCTAATACTGATTAATCAATTACTCTGTGTTAAAACAAGACTTGTTAAACTTGGGTTTTGAAAATAACAGCGAGTTAAAACTTGATTATAAAAGTTGGAAGAGCTTTTAATTGACAGTGTTGAGTCACAATCGGTAAACAAATATCCTTTTGGTGGAATTCAAGAGCTGATAATCTGATTTTTTTTTTTTGTCTTGCGTAAGGTTATTTAAAAATGTCCTTATAATAAAAGCAAGACATTAAGCTAAAACAAGAATTTGATGGTTAAGACCAAGACAGAAAAAGCTAGTTGCAAGCAGGAACTTGCCTTAGATACAACCAACAAAAAGGAATGTTATAAATGTATCGGCAGTGTTATCAAGTCTCATCATCAGGTTTTGTCGTTAATGATTGATAATGTGATAGTCACAGATTCAAAAGCCATAGCTGGTAAATATAATACTTATTTTACAAACGCTGGAATATTTCGAGACTGTTAATTTCTGAATAAGAGTTGTGTAATGTATGTATAAAAACTGGAATTAAAGCTGTAAATAAATTTTATAAAAACACCTCCAAACTGAAACATTCCTAGAGTACTACTGTATATTAAAAGAATGAAGTGTTCGTAGTTCTAATAAAACAATTTTAATCTGCTACGGGGTGGAGTAGTCCTGCAGTACTAGAAATCTCTTAAAAAGGTAATATGAACTAAGCTAAAAATTATAGATCAGTCAGCCTGACACCATTTTTACTTAAATGTTTTAAGAAACGTTTACTGAAACTAAGGAGTAATGAAAGTCAAACTTTGGCCTTACTGGATTTGAATCGACATAACTTCATTACATGAAAATCAGTCCTTACGAGTATGGCTAAAGGAATAACTAGAGTCATATTTTTGTATTTCGCCAAAAGATTTTAATTCTTTATTTCATTTAACCATTTATAAAATCTTGGGAACTATCAAACATAATGTGTATATAATACCATGGATAATGACATGATTAACGGATAGGAAGCAGGCTGTGTCTGTTTAAGTCTTAGAAGTTGTAGATATAAGCAACTGGTGTTGAAGGAGCAGTCTTTAGATCAGGAGGTGTTTTACTGTCACTGCATTCATTTTCTGAAATTTGCCATGGTCCAAAAGATTGGCTGTCAGTGTAAGTGACCACTTACAGTGAGAGCAGGTGTTTTGAAATCTGGTTTCCATAGTAAGCCTGTTTATAGATAGGCTTTACACCAAAATAAGTCACTTACACTGAGATTAGCCTTTCAGAATCAAGACAGACTTACACTGAGGGCAACTCTTTTGTAATCTGGCCCGCCCACTTACAATAGGAAACCCTACTAAAATGTTTTGGCTACCAATTCTACTTATGCTGTGACCTGTGCCTTTGTGGTTGGTGGTTTGATCACCTTTTTGCTGCCAGGCTTTCTCTTCTGCCCACCACTTACTACCAGATTGTCTTGTTGCTTTGAATGTGTAGCTGTCCTCGCTGAGCACCTGGTGCCATTGAGTTTGAGACGTTTACTTGATAATCGGGCTGTGTGTGGGCAGATCACGGTATGTATTTGAGACTTTTACTTGATAATCGGGCTGTGTGTGGGCAGATCATGGTACGTATTTGAGACTTTTACTTGATAATCGGGCTGTGTGTGGGCAGATCACGGTATGTATTTGAGACTTTTACTTGATAATTGGGCTGTGTGTGGGCAGATCATGGTACGTATTTGAGACTTTTACTTGATAATCGGGCTGTGTGTGGGCAGATCATGGTACGTATTTGAGACTTTTACTTGATAATCGGGCTGTGTGTGGGCAGATCACGGTATGTATTTGAGACTTTTACTTGATAATCGGGCTGTATGTGGGCAGATCATGGTATGTATTTGAGACTTTTACTTGATAATCGGGCTGTGTGTGGGCAGATCATGGTATGTATTTGAGACTTTTACTTGATAATCGGGCTGTGTGTGGGCAGATCATGGTACGTATTTGAGACTTTTACTTGATAATCAGGCTGTGTGTGGGCAGATCACGGTATGTATTTGAGACTTTTACTTGATAATCGGGCTGTGTGTGGGCAGATCATGGTATGTATTTGAGACTTTTACTTGATAATCGGGCTGTGTGTGGGCAGATCATGGTATGTATTTGAGACTTTTACTTGATAATTGGGCTGTGTGTGGGCAGATCATGGTATGTATTTGAGACTTTTACTTGATAATCGGGCTGTGTGTGGGCAGATCACGGTATGTATTTGAGACTTTTACTTGATAATCGGGCTGTGTGGGCAGATCATGGTATGTATTTGAGACTTTTACTTGATAATTGGGCTGTGTGTGGGCAGATCATGGTATGTATTTGAGACTTTTACTTGATAATCGGGCTGTGTGTGGGCAGATCACGGTATGTATTTGAGACTTTTACTTGATAATCGGGCTGTGTGTGGGCAGATCACGGTATGTATTTGAGACTTTTACTTGATAATCGGGCTGTGTGGGCAGATCATGGTATGTATTTGAGACTTTTACTTGATAATTGGGCTGTGTGTGGGCAGATCATGGTATGTATTTGAGACTTTTACTTGATAATTGGGCTGTGTGTGGGCAGATCATGGTATGTATTTGAGACTTTTACTTGATAATTGGGCTGTGTGTGGGCAGATCATGGTACGTATTTGAGACTTTTACTTGATAATCGGGCTGTGTGTGGGCAGATCACGGTATGTATTTGAGACTTTTACTTGATAATCGGGCTGTGTGTGGGCAGATCATGGTATGTATCTTTTTTTACTTGTATTGAGTTTAAGTATTACTGCTCGGTGTGTGTATGTTGGGGGGGTGACCCTTTTTCTGTTATATTTTTTGTGGACGCAGAGCTTTTGCATTTATACAACCCTATTTTATATGCCTTTTTAGCACTATTTTTACTGTGCTACTGTTTGAATTTCTGTGATTTGGAAATACATGGAGATGCTTTTTTCCCTTATTGTATGGGTGGGTTGGATCTATAGGAGGTGCAGCAGTGATTCTGTTGGATGGATTACCAGTTTGTGGACTTAATGTCTCAAAACATTTGCTGCAGTTAGTGTGCTATCAGATGTAGGCAGGCATAAGACGATGCAGCCCACACCTGAATAAATTATGGTATTACATTAGCTACAGCAGTGCTGCCTGCTTTTCATAACTGAGTAGTTATGACTTCACTAGGTCATTGTTACAAATGCAGTGTCATTACTAGCCAGTTTCCCCTGTGGTGGGAGTCCCATTGTAATGATACAAATTCCATACATATGCTTAAAGCCAAGGGGGTTAATAGTGCACTTTGCTTACCATGTTTCCAGCTTTGTATGTCTGAACAGTTGAACTGTGTTCATGGATTTAAAGTTGTGTTGAAGTAACCAAAAGTCTGGGGGATTTCATTGACTTAACTAAGCCCATTCTGTCAACTGACCAATTATTGAGGAATGCGCTAAGAAGTAAACTTGTGCCTGTCTGAGACCAGTTTACAGACCGAGGAGTGGACTGAGGTAGCTTCAGCATATAGCAAGGACTGTGCTTGTTTTATTAAAGTCATGTGGAGGTGCACTGAGGTAACCACCTCAGTTGTCTGACCTATCAAGACCATGGGGAGTGGTATGCTGAGGTAGGCAGTGATGTTGCACCTCTCTACCAAAGCTGTGCGGAGCAGTACATAGAGATAACAAAGTCTCTTGTATGTGTCCTGTTAGAGCAGTGGGGGCTTTATTTGGGTAATGGTCCTTTCTTTCTTAGTCGTTTGGGGTTTTGCTGTTGTAACGAGTCTTTCTTTACCCATCAGATCATGGTCACTAGGGAGTTGCAGTGAAGTATTTAAACTCATTCTTTTCTTAGTTAAGGGTGATTACCTTCTCACATCCTTGCTTCTTCCTACCCAAACCTAAATGCTGCCATACCGTGTAAATCAGTGATGTTTTATAGGACAGCAGTGCCTTTCCCTGTGTCTCTGAGGTTCAGGGTGTCATACTGGACGTAATAGTCGCATGTCGTAGTCTAGAGGTTTACCAGCCTTGTACTAAGACCATACTGTCATACTCATAACTTTGAATATGTTACGTTGACATGTGGTCACTCAGCAGCCCCTCCCCCATCCTGCTTTGAATGTGAGTTGCAGTGGAGTGACTTGGACCGCTAGATGCCATTTGGTGTGACTTTCGAAGACTGCTCTAGCTGCGTAAGGCCAGTTCTGTGCAGTTAGCAGAGGTTTTCAGTCTAATTACAGTGCGAGAGCTGTAGAAGGGGATGTGGCATCCCCAGCTTGGGGGCAGGGACAGCAGTAGATTTCTGTGTTTAAGAGTTAAGAAGAAAGAACTAAAGTCCTTGCTAATCTAACAGAGCATCTGGGACTGGGTCGTCATGACAACAGTCCGAGAGGAACAGTCTGTGGCAGGTTCTTTTGTTCGGGTTTCAATCATGTTGGCATGCTAACCTGACCTTGTAAAGGACAGCAGAATAGGCCAGAGAGACACTTCGACTTCTCTCTGTGGGAGACTTTTCTTTCCAAAAAACAGATACTGAGGGTGAGAAAAATGGTTTACTCTGAAATTATTGCACTCAGGCTTATCAGTCATCCTTTACCAACAGACTGTGCTCATTGGTCAGCTATGCCCTTAACCAAAGCCTGCTAATCCCTTCTGTGGTTGCTATAGTGACAAAACCTCCTAAGGGCTGAACTTTGTTGGTAGCACTGGTTGCTGGCGAAGTTGTAGTCTCAGTATGATTTGTTCACTGCTGGTCATTTGAGGCTACCAATTTAAAGACTGAATGTACTAGGAAGGTTTAATCCAGCAAGGCTGTGTGTCCAGCACCATATCTCAGCAGCTGAGAAAGTTAGTGGGCTAAGTATTTCTACAGTCCATTCCACTCCCTCAGCCACTTTCAAACAGCTTTTTTGATAGGAATATACTGAACTTTTCTGTTCTGTTACTCTGGCTGTAAACACTTCAAAAGTGGTGACCGTGTCTTAAAGGTCAGAGGGCAGCAGATTGCCTTCTTGAGACAAAGTTTGCAGTATTACTATTATGCTAGGCTGGTGTGACTGCTGGTGGTAGGATATCCTGAACAGTGTAATTGATAACAGCATGTTGGCTTCACTCAGCATTAGAGCTGACTGCTGTGAGGTGTATTTATGTAAAAACATGACGTTTGTATAGGGAAACTGTGTACCAAACAATAAAATAAGATGTCTGCCTGCAGAGTTTGTACACACACTGTGTGATAGCCCCCCTTCCTAATTCTGACTGTTCCACTGGTCAGTGCATATTGAATGGCCTTAATGTCTTTACTTTCTAGCTGCTACTTGTATGCTGTATTTGTATCTGCTGAAACTGCAGTCTCTTCCATCAGAAGCTCTCTGGGTCACACATGGTTTCTTTGTTTTGAGGTACTAAATTCACTGTACCAGGGGTACCTCTGTGAGGAGTGGCATGTTGTGCAGTTTATCCTGCTGCATCTGTACTTCTTAGTCCTGTATATACTGTATTGTGGAGGTATGTTTAGGGAGTGTGGCCTGCTTGGTGCATACCCCTTTGGGATGTACCTAGCTGTCTTGCATATTTTTGTTATATTTAAGTGTATGTGTTACATCATGTGTGTGCCCTAGTAAGGTTTTTTTTCTTCACTGGATGTAGTACTGCAGATGTAAAACACAGAATTGATGCAGTCATCCCAACCACTGCTGTTTGTTACCAATGTTATCTACAAAGCCTAAGCCATGTCTTGTAGAGCTTCTCCTCCATTGCCCCTGATCCGGGTTTATGTAAATCCCCAGCTCCTGGGGAGAATGAGGGTGGGTTGCCCCATTAAGCAGCTGCTGGCCAACTTTACAACCTGCCTCATGCTTGGTGAAATTGTATCATGATGGTCCATGATGGAGACCAGGACATTTTCCTGATTGGGCAGCTTTATGCCAAAAATTTAAAAAAGTTACATGCCCAGGGTCTCAATCGATCAGTCCTGATGCTTTGTACTTGTCTTAGCTTTTCCAAGTATATGCTCAGCCTAGGGGGGTATTTTCCTTTTTATGGCCTACCAGTTTCAATCCCCCACCCCATTGCAGGACGATGGTTTAGCCTGGGGGGGCAGGGGTGCAATGGAGATAATGGAGACGAGAGGGGTTTCGCCCCACTTGCCTAACATATCTTCACCCTTAAACCCCCTCTTGCAGGCACGCACACCTTGTGATGTCCTCATTCTGCAACAGGGATCATCACAGCAGGCGTTCCTAGACCTGGCCACCCACCCCTGAGCTGGTTATGCCCATCCATCCAGGCTGTTTTGTCATTCGGCTGAGCTGCTTATCAGACCTGGGTGGGCCGAGTGGTATCGGACCTGGGTGGGCCGAGTGGTATCGGACCTGGGTGGGCCGAGTGGTATCGGACCTGGGTGGGCCGAGTGGTATCGGACCTGGGTGGGCCGAGTGGTATCGGACCTGGGTGGGCCGAGTGGTATCGGACCTGGGTGGGCTGAGTCGTATCGGACCTGGCTGGGCTGAGTCGTATCGGACCTGGCTGGGCTTAGTCGTAGTCATGGCTTAATCCCTCTGCACCACCAGAGTGGCAACCCTTTGATGCTTTTAGTGCTGTGGATGCCCCCTTGCTTGTTTCAGTTGTCACAAATTGTTCCTTACCTGCCCTGCAAATCTACTAATGTTGCAGATGCTTCCTTACTCTTTTTGGTGCTGTGCCATTTTCCACATCTATGGTACTTTTTCTTTCTCCTTTGTTTTCTTCTTTTTTATTTAGTTTCTGGCATGTTTGATGATATGTATGGGATGAAAAACATTCCAGCTATATCGTTTTCCCATTGTCTTTCATTAGAATTGCCAAGGCAACTAATGTTTTGTTTTTTTTTTTTTAAACTTGTTCACCTTTCCACCTTGCCTGGTCACCCCTGGCTGCTGGTTTTACTACCTTTTATAGTATGCATTGTTACAAAGATGCATCTCAGGGAACCTATGAGCATTGAAAGCCATAGCTGGTGTTTGAAGAGGAGCACTTATTTTCAGAATAAGAAAGATGTTCAAATGCTGAGCTCCGTATAATCAACAATAATGAGTGTAGTGTTTGCACCCTTAAAATGATTTACTGATTTTGATCGTAATGGTAGACCTAAGTGGATCATGGCTGAATGTGAGGGCAAAAATCATAATAGTTGAGAAGTATGCCAAGATTTTTGCTAGATAGACTACTGTCATAGGTTCCTAGGTAAGTACTAGGCTAGCTGCTGCCCTTATGGGTAATTTTAAGCATAGTCAATTTCCTTTTCAAATGTGAAAATCAAACTGTGTGCCCTCTGTCTGGGAGGTAAACATATTGACCATTATAATCTCTTCTTGTCATACCCTATACCCCACAGACTCTTATTTTTGAAAGAGGTTAGCCATGCACATCAGATGTGCCCCCACACCTGGATACAGAGAACAGCCTCGTGGACTTTCTTGGCCAACAATTTTCTTCTACCTATCTTTGTGACCATTGGTATCCCTCGCTCCATTAGCCCATTTGTTCCACTGAAAGATGAGAGCCTCCTGGCTGATTTATTCCTTCCGGGTGCAGGAGATGATCCATCACCTATGTGAGGCCAGAGGGGTTCTGTGATTTAATGCACCAACCACATTATACATGTATAGTTACCTCCCCCAGAACTCGGTATGTAGTGGACCTCAGAAAAAGTGTCATCTGCTTTTACAAATGATGTAACCCCTGCAGGACAGCTCTGTTCTCAAAGCCGGCTCTTCCTAGGAATGTCCATTCTCCACTAGGAATTCTATAGTGAGTGCAAGCATGTTGATGTGTATTCCCTTCCCAACACAAATGAGCTGGTAAAACCTCCTCATTTTTTATTTTCCCACAAATCCGCTCTATTACGTGGCCGAGAAGCTATTTGAACTTGCTTAGGATGTAGTCATGACTTCCTCACTGTACGTCAGTGGACCTAGATTCTTCACTGACGCTGCACTGAACCACACTGTCTGAAGCCTAACTCGCAGCTTCCACGCATGTGCAGCATCCTGGCTGACTTTGTCTTGGTGATCTAGTCCTGAATGCAGTAGGACTTGCTGCAACTCACTTTGTCTCGTACATCTTCCAGCAAGGAAGTGGTCTGACCAATACTACAAGAGCTTGCAAAAATGGGTGAAGTAAGGTAATTCTGCAAAAGCTTGCAGTAAATTAATGAGACTAGGTACTTTTTTGGCTCCTTGAACTTTCCCTGTTTGTTTTTGGTTTTACTTTTTGAGGTGGAGCAACCCATCTTTTGAAGCTTATTATTGGATGTTTGCCATCGTACCAGGCTATTTAATTTTGTAGTCCCACAAGGGTTCCAAGAACTGCTGGTATCTTTTAGCACATCACTCCTGCCTCCTCCCTTTAAGAGGGGCAACCACGTAAATACTCGGTTCTTCCATATCACTGTTGCAGTATTCATAACCTGTGGGATCTCCTGCCAAGGATAGCTCAATGTCCAGATATTATGTCAGTCTTTACCTATTACCAGTGTTATACCTCAGACGTATGCTCCCCACGTCAGTGTAGGACATAAAAGTTGTCTCACAGATGCTCCCAACTCAGAGCTACTTTGCCGCCAGTTCGAACTCCATAGTTGAATATGGGTCTAAGTGCTCCTCACTGCTCTGGTTCTACTGAGCCTCTTTCAGAGAAGTACCCCATTGGGATTCTTTTTCTCGTTCCTTACATTGTATTTGGAGAGTTTGTCATCCAAGATGGGGAAATGTCAGTGTGGGAGGCAGATTCCCCATAAGGATCATCACAACAAGTGTGTTTGTCTAGGTGCTTCTTGTGACCACACTCAGTGCTGTATTTATCTGGTGTATATGCTGAACACCCTTCACAGCCATTTGGCTTCCCTTTATATTTATCTTGAGAACCAGCATCTCATGTTATTGACACAGGGCACCGTAGCCAAATCCACCTACCCTGAAGTACAGCTGCCAATTAAGAAAAAGGCCAAAAAGTCTTAGGTCAGATACTGCTGATGCTGTCCAGCCCCTACCTCATATCTCTCTTGAGGTGGGTGATAACCCTGAAGAATGCCCGGAACTGATCTCAGTTCAATCTGCCACAACCCTGTCATAGGCTGGCATGAAATTGGCTATGCAAATGTCCGCAGCAGTTGTTGAATGGGAACCACAGCTGATTATATCTGATGGGCTAGAGGGATTCCCCAAATCTTCGAGAAGAGTTTCCTGATACCCTGATTGAGTCTAGGCAGGTTTCAGAGCTGCTAAGGTTTATTAAAGCCAACGTCCTCCCTAAGAAGAGAGACTCTGAGTCTAGGCAGAGTTCAGAGCCACTGAGGTTTATTAAAGCCAACATCCCCCTTAAGACTAGAGAGAATGTGATGGTGGTGTTGTATTAATGCCCTACACTGACATGGGGAGCATACGTCTGGAGTGCGAACTGGCGGCAAAGTAGTTCTGAGATTGGAGCATCTGTGAGACAACTTTATGTCCTATACTGACGTGGGGAGCATACATCTGAGATACAACACTGGTTTCAGATACTCTTACAATGAATATGTTTCCTGTCCTACATAAGGTTCATAAGTAGGTACTAGGCTATCAGCCCTAGGGCCTATAGAATCCTAGCCAAAAAGGTACCCTGGCTTTCGCCACTGCAAACTGGGAGCCATAATTGACTCTCTGGCTGACACGGACATCCTTCAAAAGGGCCTTACTGAGATGGACACCTGGTGTCAAAGTCATGGCCTCAAGCTAAATGCCAAAAAATGCATAGTCATCCCGTTTGGGGAAAAACAAAACACCCACGAATTGCCACATAGGTGGCAGCCCCCTTAATACAGAAGAGGTAATAAGAGATCTGAGGACCCAGGTAGATAGTAATCTCTCCTTTGGCAACCATATTGCCAAAGTAGTTAGGAAATCCTTCTATTTGGCCCATCTAATTACTAAAGGGTTCGCATCTAGAAATAAAGAGGTTATAGTGCCCCGCGACTCGTCACTCATTAGACCCATCATAGAGTACAATGCCCCATTTGGGATGTACCTCACAAGACACTTCCAACAGCTGGAAAGACCACAAAAGTACCTCATCAAGAGGATTACTGGTCTCAAACATATGTCCTATGCAGCCCGACTGAAAAAACTCCAGCTGTACTCAGTGGCATGTCGCTTAGTCAGAGGTGATCTCTGCCTGACTTACAAAGCCATGGACATGCTCCACCTAAAGAAATCCAAGTCACTGTGAGCCACGAGCTCTAGTGAGCTAAACCTCGCCACAACAATAAACAGAACATGCTGGAGGGATAGATTCCTGTCACAGAGACTCCCCATGCTTTGGAACAAAATTCCAGATTACATCAGACAGAGCCCCTCACTAACACTCTTCAAGAGAAACCTTGACGAGTAGATGGGTAACAGAAAATACACCCTTGGATCACTTCATTGGCTCTGCTTGACAGAGGATCAGTTAATTAATCAATGGGGCGGCGAAAACTGACACACTCTGGCTAAGCTTATAAATGCCTTCAGGCAGATAGCCTAGTACCTTCCTATGAACCTATAAGAAAATTATTTTCCTGTTACAGATACCCATATAGCTAAGTGACCAGAAAAACCACCCCTAAAACACCACCATCACATTCTCTCAGATCTGTAGACAAGAAAGACAGTCTCTAAAACACTACCATAGCATTCTTTCAAATCTTTAAACAGTGGACAGCAGTTTATCTCCATTTTACAAATAACTCTTGAGTAAGTAAAATAGTTTTCTTGCCCACATATAACAGTTTATCACTTTGTGCACTTTTTAAAGTCATGGGTCATCTTTTTTTCATTTTTCTCAAATGACAATTGAAATCCACCATATTGTTATTTAAATGATTATGTAAGCCTTAGTGTTTTCAAAATGTTTTCAAATAAGGTTATTCTTTTATTACCATAGTTATCCTAAACAGATATATTCTAACATCTGTTGGTTGGGAGGGTGGCGTAATGGTTAAGATGTTTACCTTACAAGGGTCAGGGTTTGATTCTCACATGGAGTAATTGGCTAGGCTTAAAATGGCTCACAAGGGCAGTTAGCCTAGTACTAACCTATGAGCCTATGAACAAAACTAAACCTATTTCCCCCACTTTTAAAGATCCTCCAAAGGAATGGCAGGATTTTACTCGGGGCTTGTTTAATGCTATGGCTCTGACACCACCACAGGAGGTTTTTGTTCCTGCCTATCCTTGCTCTTCTACTACTAATACATCTAGGGGAGCCTGAATCTTCTGCTGAAGAATTGGATTCCAGTGTGGATTCCTTGGCTTACTCCTTCCATATGCCATTGCATCTGGATTTACGGCTCTGAATAGAAGTCCTTAAGTCCTGACTCTCCTTTAGAGGAATTGTCCTTTGGTGATACAGTGGTTCACATGACAGGACATTTTAAGAGGGACAGTTCCCAAGTCTCTTATGTTGGAAAGGTATTGTAGGTTGTTGCAGACTGACTCCTATAAGTCTTCTGCTGTACCCCCTGTTTTTGCTGCTCTGCTGGTTGCTTTTCTAGTTGCTTCTTTGGCCCTGATTCCCAACCAGCTGCCCCTAAGAAGCCTGACCATTTTTATAAAGTGCCCGAGGCTTTCAAGCTTCTTTATAAATATCCGTCTTCTGACCCAGCTGTGGTCTCTGTCTCTGATAATGCTTCCAGTTGTTTGCCTCTTCCAAGCTTCTTCCCTTGGTCAAGGACAGTCAAGCTATGGAAAGACTGGGGAAGAAAGTGTATACTTCTGCCATCTTTGCATTTCCAGCCATAAATTGTCAAACTCGCATGACGAGGTATGTTTCATCCCTTTTGTCTCAGCTTGGAGGTGGAGTTCTCTCTGACATGCCTGATTCTGAAGCGAAGTCCACTGTTCTTTCCTTTGCGAGATCCACTTATCAGGTGGCTCATCGCTCCAAATGTAGCTACAGTGTTGCCGGTGCATTCTCTAGAGCTGCTGCTTCAGGTTTTGACATGAGATGCTAATCGATGCTTCATCTTCAGGCTTTTAGCTGAGGATATTAAGACCAAGCTTTTTGATATTCCTTTGGATAATCCAAATCTCTTTGATGCTGCAGTTGCTGATTTATTTAATGTTACAAGACCAAGGCAAGGTCATGAAGGATTTTAAGCAATTTTTTCTCTCTCCCTTTCCTAAATTTCAGAGGAACTGCTTTTGTTTTAGACAGCCTTGCCTGCCCTCTAAAAGTAAGAAGATTCCTAGGCGTGTTTTTTTTGTTTTGTTTTTTTTTGACAAACCTGCTCAGATGCCTAGATCCCCCAATGCCTACTTTTCAGGGCAAGTCTGTCACCATGTGACATTCTGCCCTCGTTTTCCGTCTGCCAGGTTCCCTTCTCTCTGACTTTGTGTCATTCCCTGTTTGGCAGCAGTTTACTGCAGACTCTTTGGTTCTGTCAGTCATCTGTCAGGGCTACTTTATGGTCTGGAAATGCCTCTTTCACTTTTCAGGCATTCCACAACCCTCTTCAGACAAAATTCCCCATTTTTTGTGTGTGCTGCATGGTTTACTGGATCATGAAATTCATCCCATTTCAGAGGTCCTAAGAGATGCAGTTTTATTCCATGATATTTCTGGTCCCCTGGATACAGGGGTCCTGGAGGTGTGTTCTAGACCTTTCCTTTCCTTTCTAAACATGTTCTCAAGGTACCCTCTTTCAGGATGCTATCCTTCCAAACACTGTTTCTCCTCTTGCTACCTCAAGACTTTTTGGTTTCTCTAGATCTGAAGGACGCCTACCTTCATATTCGCATTCACCCTGTGTTCAGTAAGTTGTTGTTTCTCTGTTTTTTCCCCTCAATTTCACTTATCTTCTTTGCCCATTGGTCTTTCACAACCCCAAGGATATTCACCAAGTAACTGGCTCCAGTCGTAGCTTTCTGTAGGCTTCATGGCATACAGATATTTCCATACCTGGACAACCTGCTTCTTCAGGCTCCCTCTGTATCCTAGCTCCTGCGGGATCTGCACTTTACCGGACTCCTTTTGCACAGTTTGTATTACACCATTAATCTCCAGAAGTCAATCCTGTCCCCCTGTCAGGATCACATATTTCTGGGTTGCAGGATTCAGACTGTTCCAGTTCTAGCTTCTGAGTCCCGTGTCCTCTGGTTTGGAAGGTGGATGCCATGTCTTTTTAGCAGGTTGTCCAGATATGGAAATATCTGTATGCCATGAAGCCTACAGAAAGCTATGACTGGAGCCAGTTACTTGGTGAATATCCTTGGGGTTGTGGAAAGACCAATGGGCAAAGAAGTGAAATTGAGAGGAAGAAACAGAGAAACAACTTTCTGAACACAGGGTGAATGCGAATTTGAAGGCAGGCATCCTTCAGATCTAGAGAAACCAAAACGTCTTGAAGTAGCAAAAGGAGAAACAGTGTTTGGAAGGATTCTAATCTAAAATTTGACCTACATGTTAACCAAACTATCAAAACCATCAATAAAAAACTAGGGTCACTTTACAGAATAAAAGCCTTCCTAACCCCTCCAGCTAAAATTGCCATAGCTCGCTCTCACCTTCTTTCAACCCTTCTGTATGCATCCCCTCTACTCTCGAATTTAAACAAGACTGTCCTTAACAAACTCTGTTTGCTACAACCACATTGCCAGGTTTGCCACTGGGCTGCCTTTTAGGACACATCATTGCATCAATCTAAATCAGCTTGGGTGGCTTGAGCTACCCAGCCTAATCCAGTATAACCAACTGATTATGACCTATAAAATCCTCTATAATCCGGACAATACTCCTGCACTTAAAAATATTATCACCCCCTATAACAATCCTAGACCGCTTCGATCCTCTAACAAACTACTAATTCAGACTAGCAAAATTAATAACACAGCCAGTGATTCTCTCTTTGCAAACTCTGTAAGTAGATCCTGGAACCTCACTTCCAGCTGATATTACCTTACTTTCCACCTTAGGTCAATTTAAAACTAGACTCAAACAACATTTGTCACTTAACTGGCTATGTCAATGTATCAAGCCTGGCCAACTCTCTATGTGTAAAAATCTGTTAACCAGTTTACTGTGTAATTTAATTTAATCCTGACTTGTACTCAGGATTAAGTGTAACCTGTGGAACTTGTTTAACTTGCTTACTTATGTAATCTCTGTAAATAGTCTGTAATATGTAATGCTGGTATTATGTAATGCTGTATCTGCTTACCCTTGGAGCTTTTCTCCCCGGGCCTCCGCTGAAAATGGACATGCATCCAGTTGGACTATCCCGGTCAACAAATGTAAAATAAAAATAAAAAAAAATTTTACTGGAAGGAGATGTTTGTCCATGTTTTTCCTCTTCCTCCTGCTCCTCTTCCCAGGGTCCTGCACAGTGTCAGACTCCAGGAATTGTTATAATTAGGAATTATGCTGGTGACTCCCTTTTGGCTCAGAAAGCACTGGTTCCCTCCCCTCTTTCATCTGGCCAGGAGCAATCATCACAAGTTACCTCACCGAATGGATCTTCTCACACAAAACAAAGGGGTCTCTCCTACACCCTCACTTATTTTTTATGTATGTATAATTTATTGATATTTGATTACTAGGAAAGTCCAACTGAGTAGAAGCCCATTTTCAGCAGAGGAGAGAAGAGCTCCAAATTATTACAAAACATTTTAAGAACAACAGTTTTACAATCTTCAAAAATAAAACAAAACCTCTGCAGTTTAAATAATTATAACAAATTAGGTAGAATATCAAATTATTGGATAAGAACCTGTAGGAGGTATATGACAAGTAATATTTAGAGAAATTTTAGACAGTTTGTAGATAAATTAAAGTAAATTAGTCTAATAGAAATCGGAATTGCAATATGAAGTGAGGGAATACAGGCTAATGGTATGTTTAGAGAGAAAGTCAGGGAAGAAAATTTGTTAGCAGTAAGGAAGTAAGTGAAGAGAGGAGAGCAAGGAGGTGTAAGGAATGAAAAGGTACTTGCTGACATTTAGGGGTATAGTTTATCCTGGTTTTCTCCACCGTTTAATTGATGCATTGGATGATAGGATTTTAATCCCTTTTTTACACCATTTTTCTGAGTATGTGCTTAGGGTTCCGCATGAGGCCAGGAAACTCAATACCAGAAAATCGTATACGTCCAAGTGGAAGAGATTTTCTGTTTGTTGTCTTAAGCTTCACAAGGATCCCTTTTTAGTGTCAGCCCCTGTGGTTCTCTTACTTGTGTGAATTGCTCCATGCTGGCTTGGGATATTATTCTGTTAAAGGTCACTTGTCAACAATCTCTCCTTGTCTGCCTTTGATTCCACTGTTGACTTCTCATTTTGAGGTTAGAAAATTCCTGAAAAGCATCCTTCACATCAGACCCCCAATCAAACTTATCTCTTCTCTTGGGACCTCAATTTTGTTCTTGAGAAGTTGACTCGGGCCCTTTTGAACCTACTGCTGCTTAGTTGCCCTCACCTCCGCCAAGAGAGTTTTTGAGCTCGAGGCCTTGATGGTGGTTTCCCTTTTTTTGATTTCTCATAGGGACATAGTGTCTCTAAATGCTAATCCCTTTTTTTATGCACAAGGTGGTCAATAAGTTGTCCCTTAATCAGTCTATCCAGCTTCCTTCCTTTTTTTCTTTCTCCACAGTCTGCTAGTGAAGAGGTTCTGCACACCTTGGATCTTCATTGACAGTCAGGTGTTTAAACAAGATGGGGACCATACGCAAATCTGAGCAACTGTTTTTTCATGCCAGGTCATTGGGTTTGGCAGTTCCTAACCAACCCATTTTGAAGTCCGTTTTCTTTTGTTGTTCCTTTCATGGCAAGCAGCTTTCTGACTCTGTTTGGGCCCATTCTACCAGGGCAGTGACCTCCTCTGTGGTGTTCTTCAGGGGTTTGGACACCAGTTCCATCCTTGAAGCAGGCACCTGCTGTTGTGTGCAGACCTTCACTAAACATTACAAGTTGGATGTTATTTCTAAAATCAAGGCAGGTTTTGCCAAGGCTGCCCTTGATGAGTTTGTGGAGGGTTCTTCCCTTAACTATATTACAAGCTGACTGTCATTCGCAGATCCAGGGTGGAATTTCCAAAGGCTGTCCTTTATAGGTTTGTAGAGATTCCTCCCTTTACTACAAGATGAATGTCATTCCCAGATCCAGGGCAGGATTTGCCAAGTCTGTTCTTCCTGGGTTTTGGGAGGGTTCATACGTTCCTCCTCCCATTCCTTACAGTATTTTTGTACAGTCATACTGTAACAGTGGTATGGAAGGACATAGTACCGTTGTGTAAAATCTTACTGCAACAGTGGTATGGAAGGACATAGTACCGTTGTGTAAAATCTTACTGCAACAGTGGTATGGAAGGACATAGTGCCGTTGCGTAAAATCTTACTGCAACAGTGGTATGGAAGGACATAGTGCCGTTGCGTAAAATCTTACTGCAACAGTGGTATGGAAGGACATAGTACCGTTGCGTAAAATCTTACTGCAACAGTGGTATGGAAGGACATAGTACCGTTGCGTAAAATCTTACTGCAACAGTGGTATGGAAGGACATAGTACCGTTGTGCAAAATCTTACTGCAACAGTGGTATGGAAGGACATAGGACCGTTGTGTAAAATCTTACTGCACCAGTGGTATGGAAGGACATAGTACCGTTGTGTAAAATCTTACTGCAGCAGTGGTATGGAAGGACATAGTACCGTTGTGTAAAATCTTACTGCAACAGTGGTATGGAAGGACATAGTACCGTTGTGTAAAATCTTACTGCAACAGTGGTATGGAAGGACATAGTACCGTTGTGTAAAATCTTACTGCAACAGTGGTATGGAAGGACATAGTACCGTTGTGTAAAATCTTACTGCAACAGTGGTATGGAAGGACATAGTACCGTTGTGTAAAATCTTACTGCAACAGTGGTATGGAAGGACATAGTACCGTTGTGTAAAATCTTACTGCAACAGTGGTATGGAAGGACATAGTACCGTTGTGTAAAATCTTACTGCAACAGTGGTATGGAAGGACATAGTACCGTTGTGTAAAATCTTACTGCAACAGTGGTATGGAAGGACATAGTACCGTTGTGTGAAATCTTACTGCAACAGTGGTATGGAAGGACATAGTACCGTTGTGTAAAATCTTACTGCAACAGTGGTACGGAAGGACATAGTACCGTTGTGTGAAATCTTACTGCAGCAGTGGTATGGAAGGACATAGTACCGTTGTGTAAAATCTTACTGCAACAGTGGTATGGAAGGACATAGTACCGTTGTGTAAAATCTTACTGCAACAGTGGTATGGAAGGACATAGTACCGTTGTGTAAAATCTTACTGCAACAGTGGTATGGAAGGACATAGTACCGTTGTGTAAAATCTTACTGTAACTGTGGTATGGAAGGACATAGTACCGTTGTGTAAAATCTTACTGCAACAGTGGTATGGAAGGACATAGTACCGTTGCGTAAAATCTTACTGCAACAGTGGTATGGAAGGACATAGTACCGTTGTGTAAAATCTTACTGTAACTGTTGTAGTATTTAGTCCCTCCCTGTTGACCCCTTTTCTTCCTTTTTCTGTTGGGAACGTCTGACTGGCAGAGGGGGTCTTTGAATTTCTCTTTGTCTTCTCCTTTTTCCCTGGATGTACATGTTCTTTTTTTCTCCTGGGTTGACTTCAGTTCTAAGATGGGAGCATCCATCCATCACCTTTATGCCCTTCACTGACGTGGGAAGTATACACCTGATGCTCAAGCTGGCAATAGATAAAGGCTTTGGTATACTGGCCAGATGTTGAGCTGTTTTTGGCAGGAGGTCCCGTAGGTTATAAGTACTGCAACAGTGAAGGACATCTAGTGTTATGGTAAGATTTTATGCAGCTGTACTTTCTTTGTCACCTTTGTAGTATGCTGTTTAACGGATGGCAGTTGAGATGGACCTTTGATCGTGGTGTTGTGGATTGTTGGAATTGGGAGGTGGTAAGATAGACTTTTCTTTAATATGCTAGGAGCTGCTCCTGTAGATTTACAGTTATGTCTGCACACTTTTGTGCTATGTTTCCGTCACTGGGAGATGACTCTGCTAGATGTGTAGTGATGCAAGATGTCATGTCTTTTTTTTTTTTTGCCTCTGCTGGTCAGTTACTTCATTTTTTCCCAGTTGAGGTGAGGATTGAGCGAGGGACATCATTCAACACCCATAAAGGGCGGTTTGAGATTTT
>NC_056733.1:916294754-916404754 GCF_019279795.1 Protopterus annectens
AACCATCCAGAGCCTTCCAAACAACCAAGTCTGTGACAATATCCCCACCCTCTACCCCCAACTAACAATTGCCCCAAGTTCAGCTTCCACCCGGAACTAACCAAATCCATTGAAAAACTACTCTGCAAGCTCAAACCAATGTCTCTAGCCACAGATAAATTACCCGCTGAATACCTCCACCTGGCTGCAGAAGCCATATCATATCCTGTCTCCATCCTAATTAACAGATCCATCTTCGAGTGTATAGTACCCAAGGTATGGAAAATATCACATATCATCCCTCTACATAAAAGAGGAACCTCCCTGGGACTCAATAACTACCGCCCTACTATAGCCATACTACCCCAACATTTTAGAGAGGGTAATACACAAGCAACTAATGAAATATCTCCTAGAAAATAATCTAACAGCAACACAACAACATGGCTTTAGACCCTTCCATAGCACCTCCACCGCACTAACAGAATTCACCAACATTGTCAATACTCACAGAAACAAAGGACTCCTTGTATCTGCCACCTTCCTTGACTTATCCAAAGCATTCGATATGGTTAACCACAATAAACTTCTTTCACTAGCAACTCTAAACCTTACCACTCCTGCCATCTCCTGATTCAAAAACTACCTAGAGGGAAGGAAATGTACAGTTGTGTACCTACCATAAATGCAGATGTTAGAGTGTATTCACTGTTGCAGTCATTACTCTTGGGTTATCCTGCTGGCAGGCTACCCACAGTCGGACAGAATTTAGGTCCAGCGTCGGTTGCTGTCGCCTCTTCCCTGAAGTCAGTGTGGCAGGGGTATAAAAGATGCAGCCGACGCCATTTTCTTCAGTTTTTCTTGTCCCAGATGTCAGGTGCCCCAAATAGGTAGGCTGAAAAATATAGCGATAAGAAATGCATGCACAAAATTAACAATTCCTTCATCTACAAGCAAATACACCAAAAAGGTTGTATAGGATAGAGAAGTGCAGATAAGTCCCAGCAAAGAGAAGGGGGATGGTGGGTGGGTAACCTGGACTGCAACAGTGAATACACTCGAACATCTACATTTATGGTAGATGCACAACTGTACTAGGTTCATTGTGTTTCACTGTTGCAGTCATTACTCTTGGGTAGAATCCCAAAGCTGAGGGTGGGTGGCTGGGCTAAATAGGATTAGGAGAGGCTATGAAGCCCTGCAGAACTGCAGTGGCGAAGCCTTCTCTGGACTTAGAGTAGAGAGGCAAGTGGTAGTGCTTTGTAAAGGTGTGCACTGAACTCCAAGTTGCAGCCTCTAACATTTCTTTGGTTGGTACTCCTCTGAGGAAGGCTGCAGAAGTGGCTGCTGCTCTGGTGAAATGAGGCTTAATGCCCTTAGGCACTGATTTGCCATGTTGAGAATAGCAGAGACGGATGCAATGGCCTATCCATTTAGATATAGTCTGTTTTGAGATGGCCTTTCCTTGTGATCCTGCAGCATATGACACTAAAAGTTGCTCAGTCTTTCTGAAAGCTTTAGTTCTCTCCAATTAGAAGCGCAACTGCCTGTGTATGTCCAAAGAATGCAGAATTTTCTCACCCTTGTTCTGTGGATTTGGGTAAAAGGTAGGCAAGTGAATGGTTTGATTGAGGGCCACACTGGACACCACCTTAGGCATAAATGTAGGGTTTGTCCTCAGAGAAACCCTGTCTGGATGAAAAATGATGAAAGGTTCCACAGCCGTGAGTGCTTGTAACTCTGAGACTCGCCTTGCAGAGGTTATGGCTAGGAGCAGAGCTGTTTTCCAGGATAAGAATTTTATATCTGCTGTTGATGCTGGCTCGAAAGGAGGCAGTGTGAGTTTTTCCAAAACATAATTGAGGTCCCAGGCCGTAATTGGTGCTCTTCTTGGAGGCCTAATGTTTTTGGCCCCTGTGAGGTATTGCCTTATTAGAGGATGAGAAAAGATAGGTGGTTCCGTATTGTAATGTGCAGAAATGGCAGAGACATGAATCTTAATTGATGAGAAAGAAAGGCCTTTGTTCAGCATCTCAGTTAAGTATTGTAAAATCTGAGGAATATTTGGTACAGACGTGTCAATGCCTTGTTCCTGGTTCCAAGCACAGAATCTCCTCCATTTTTCTGCATAAGATTTTCTGGTACTGGGCCTCCTGGCCTCCAAGATAACATCCAGAACAGCTTTTGAAAGAGGAGTTTTCTGAATGGCTACACTATCCGCCATGCTGCCAGATTTGAGATCCTGAGTTGGCTGTGCAGGATCAGATTGTTTTGTTGGGTCAGCAAGTGAGAAGTTTCCAGCAATATCCATGCTGGACCTTGAGACAAGCTCTTTAGGATTGGGTACCAGTGCTGGCGTGGCCAGTCTGGTGCAATCAGTATCATTTTTGGCTTTTCTTGTCTGACCTTTAGGAGTACTCTGGGAAGGAGAGGCAGTGGGGGAAAAGCATATACTGTTAGATTTTTCCAGCTGAAGGATAGGACGTCCACTTTCCATACTTGCTTGTGGTAAATCCTTGTGCAAAATCTCTGCAATTGACAGTTGTGCGGGGAGGCAAATAGATCTATGTCTGGGCATCCCCATTTCCTTATTATCATCCTGAAGACTTGTGGATCCAGTTTCCATTCGTGGGGATCCATGAGGTTTCTGCTTAGTTCGTCTGCCAGAGTATTTATTTTTCCTGGCAGGAATTGTGCTCGCAGGTGAACTTGAAAAGCCAATGATGTGTCCCATAAGGTCATTGCTTGTCTGCAGAGGGGGTAGGAATGTGTACCTCCCTGCTTGTTTATGTACCACATGACCGTAGTGTTGTCTGTCTTTATCAGTAATTGTCCTGGATGAAGCAGGTCCTTGAAAGCTGTCAGGGCATTTTGAACAGCTAGCATCTCTTTTTGATTGATGTGAAGATGCATCTGGTTTGCAGGCCACGTGCCCTGAATACATTTTCCTGCCATATGGGCCCCCCAGGCATAATCTGATACATCCGTTGTCAGTGTCTGCCTGGCTGTGGGTAAACTGAATGGTCTGGCTGTGGGTAAACTGAATGGTAGACCCTTGTTGTGGTGACAGGCTTATGCCCACCATCGAAACTCCTGTTGTAGGCAGGGAATGAGGGCAATTACTGTCTCCAGGCTGTGGCAATGCTGAGTCCAAACACTTTTCAGATACCATTGTAGTTTCCTCATATGCAGTCTGGCATATGGAATTAGTAGAATGCAGGATGCCATGAAACCCAAGGCCTGCAGGATTTTCCTTGCAGATAAGTGGGTTTTTGTTGCCAATTTCTTGAAGTAAGTAGTCAGTTGTTTTTGCTTGTCTGGCGTGAGATAAACCATCTGGGCAGTTGTATTTAAGCTTGCACCCAGGAATATTTTCGCTTGAGAGGGCACTAGTTTGATTTCTTTTCGTTTACTGTGTACCCTAGGCCAATTAGTAATCTTTTTACAAATGCCAGATGCTTTAGAAGAGTGTCTTTGTTCTCTGCTTGAATTAGGCAGTCGTCCAAGTAGGGATATATTTGAATTCCTTTTTGTCTGCAAAACGCAATTACTGGTGCCAGGCATTTTGTAAAGACCCTGGGTGCAGTAGATAAGCCAAAGGGCAGTGCAGAGAATTGGTAATGCATTGAGCCAGCTATGAATCTGAGGTATCTTCTGCATTGGGACATGCAGGTATGCCTCTTTTAGGTCCAAAGTTACGAGCCAAGCCCTCTTGTCCAGCATGGGCAATAGCTGCTGAAGAGTCAACATCTTGAATTTTGGAACTTCCAGAAACGTATTTAGTATAGACAGGTCCAGAATTGGTCTCCAGGTTTTGTCCTTCCTGGGTACTAGGAAAAGTCTGGAGTAAAGTCCCTTGCCCCTGTTCTTGTTGTGGTACTTGCTGAATGGCCCTCATGTCCATCAGGGCTGTAATTTGTTTTTGTGCCTCTGCCCATTGATTGTGTGGCAGGTCTGGCATGCCCTTTGACCTTGGTAGAGTGTGAAAATGGAACCTGTAGCCTTGGGACACTATGTTCAGGACTCATTTGTCTTGGGTAACCATTTGCCAATTTGATGTAAATTGTGTTAGTTTTCCCCCAAGGGGGCTGTCAAAAGAAAGCTGCTTGGAACTGGTAGAGGAAAGTCATTGGGACTGTTTCCTGTAATGCTTTGACTTGTCTTCTCCGCTTTTGGAGGTAGGAGCACCCCATTGTTTAGGCCTGTATGAGCCTTGGGGCTGAGATCTGCCTCTGGGACGTCTGTATCTGCTTCTTTGTGGTCTGTCTGAGACTGGAAAGGATCAATTTTTAGAAGGCCAGTTCCTGCTAAACCTGGGTGGCTGTACCTGTAAGAAATCCTTGACTGTCTGCATGGATTTTGCTTTATCCTCCATTTTTTTCAACACCTCTTCTGCTTTAGCACCAAAGTATCATGCTGTAATGGTGCATCTAATAATTTTGCTTTAACATGATCAGGCAGATTCTGTTCCTTTAACCAAGCATGCCTTCTAATAACAGAACCTGTAACAGCGTCCCTGCAACAGGCCTCCAGTGAATCATAACCACATTGCAAAGTATGCTTTCCCACTTGTTCAGTTGCATGCAATAGATCCTGCAATTCCTTGTTCTCTGAACATTCAGTATTTGTCAACATTTTCTGTTTAAGTAGTGACATTAAATATTGCTGAGATTTAAGCATATGAAACAGACAATTTAAAGCCCTTACAGCCAGGGTGGCAGAAGTGTAAACTTTTTTCCCCCATCTGTCTAGATCCCTAGAATCCCTGTCAGAGGGGACAGGGTTTTTTGCAGTGGAAGCTTTAACCCCCTTGGGACTCTGAGATATAGTTTCTGGGTCAGCGGCGGGGTTTTTATATAGGAAATTATGAGAATCCAGGACCCTGTAATATCTGGCTTAGCAGGTGCAGGGGGTAAAGAATCAGGGGACAGGCCGGACTCTGAAAATACATCATCTACTATGTCTAGAACAGGTGGAATAGCAAGGGGTCTGCGCTGAGGAAGAAGCAGGAAGTCTCTGAGCCTTTTCTTAGACTCAGAATAATCTTGGCTCTCCCAGTGGAAATGCTCCCTCATAGTATGCAGTGTTTCCCCAAAAGAATAGTCCTCAGGAGGAGAGGCTGAAGGAATGGATTCTTCAGCATCAGTATCCTCTTAGGGAAGCATGGAGTAATCCTGTTCAGAAGAGGAATCAGAGGAAATAGATACCTGATCAGAAGAATCATACTCTGTCTCTTGCCTAGGTCTTTTGTCAGGAGGGGGATGGGAGCCCCTGATCAAAGTAATTAGGTCTTTGGCCATTTTGAGCATCTGTTTTTTAGGCATGGAAGTCTGAATAGGAAAATGCTGTATTTGTTTCTTTGTCTTTAGAGCTGCTTTAGTCTTTGTCTTTGAAGCTGAAGATGGCTTAACATATAGTTGTGTAGTTCTGAAGACACCCTCAGAAGCCGATGCCTGCTCAGCGGCTCTGGACCCATCTGAGGGATTGATTTCCGAGTATCCAATACCTTGAGTTTCCAGAGGCCCAGTCTGCTCCACGTGGGAGTCGGTAGCGGCCTGTGGCTCTGAGGTAGCGTGCTCCAGTGGCTGCGAAAGCACCTCACTGAGAACCGGCGACTGGCCTAGAAGAGGCTTCGTCGTCGGTTTTGGACCTCGGATGCCTATCCTTGTGTTTTTTGTAAACTCCAGTTGTCGGCTGTTCCACCGGCATGATATAATTAAATCTTCGGCCAAAGTAATGAAATGCAAAATCGAACCAACGCTTGATAGTGCGTTGGTTGAATCTAGCACAAAACCGACAGCTAGCAACGTTGTGATCAGGGCCTAGGCAAGGAATACAGTAAGAGTGAAAATCCTTATGAGGTATTTGCTTCCCACAAGAAATACAGTTGTTAACTTTTTCTGACATCGGTCTGGAACAAGATAAAAGTTTTCTAACGGGGTACTTAGCTTTAATGAAGACTTCGGTTCTGAAATTCAGATTTGAAAATCTCAGGAGTCGGCCGACTGGCACTTGCGAACTGCTTTTGCTTCAGGCGCCGCACGGCAAGAAAGACTGAAGAAAATTGCATTGGCTGCATCTTTTATACCCCCGGCACACTGACGTCAGGGAAGAGGCGACCACAACCGACGCCGGACCTAGACTTTGGAATTCTGGCTGACTGCGAGTAGCCTGCCAGCAGGATAACCCAAGAGTAATGACTGCAACAGTGAAACACGATGAACATCAAGCTGTTATGTGGTAAATCCAACTCTCCCCCTCCCTACTAGTTT
Organism: Protopterus annectens; assembly: GCF_019279795.1. Classification (NCBI taxonomy): domain Eukaryota; kingdom Metazoa; phylum Chordata; order Ceratodontiformes; family Protopteridae; genus Protopterus; species Protopterus annectens. Next base: position 916,301,006 of record NC_056733.1, read on the forward strand.
CCCTAGGAGTACCCCAAGGCTCCATCCTGAGGCCACTTCTTTTTACCCTCTTCACCAATCAGCTCCCAAACAGTATTCCTAAAGCCTCAATAGTGCAATATGCAGATGATACCACCATAATATGTGCAGCCAAATCAACTTGACATCCTTCACTCCTTAACTCAAGAATGCTTTTCCCTAGCAGAAACTTGGATTACAAACCAAAGGCTCATTCTGAACCCAAGTAAAACAAAGCTAGTACTCTTTAGCTCCCACAGAGCCACACCTTCCACTGATTCTTTCTTCATCTCCTCCTTTAACAAGACTGCAGTCACCCCCACAAATCATACCAAACTCTTAGGGGTTGAAATAGATAATCACCTTAGATTTTACCTACATATTTCTGTAACCATAAAAAAAGTACATAAAAAACTTGGCCTACTGTATCACAATAAAAAATTCCTCACTGATCACTCCAAAACTACAGTAGCGAGAACTCATCTACTATCCACCCTACTTTATGCCTCCACCGTGCCAAATCTCTGCAAATCCGACCTAAACAAACTTGATAGTTGTTATAATAAGACAGCCAAATTCGCTACAACTTCTCCCATCAGAACACATCACTGTGAATGCCGAAGAAAACTCAGTTGGCTAGAACTACCACAACTACTTCAACTCAATCAACTATCACTAGCCCACAAAGTAATACATAACTCTGAAAACACCCCAGCCCTACAAAATCTTTTGCAAAACTATACAACATCAGGCCCTTGAGGTCTAGCACACAAAACCTCCTCAAAGTAACCAAATATAACAATGAAGCTGGTAAGTCTGTCTACAGCCACTGTATAGCAAAAACCTGGAACTCCCTTCCTGCCCACATAACTGACAACAAATCCCCATCACAGTTCAAGAAACTTGTTAAAACTCAATTTTTGAATAATCGACTGTGCTCCTGTATCCCCCTGGCTAATGTCTCATTAGGACACTTCACCTAACTTAAGTAACTCTGCTAAGCCAACCAATCATAGTACTGTACCCACTTAGGACTGTTAATCTACTGCTCATCCCATCTCTCCAGGAGTTAGGGAAAACTACCCCAGCAATGTTGAGCTTTCCATAAGCAACTAAAACCAGGCGAAGGCATATTGTAAATCAATTTGTTATCCTTCTCAACTATAGCAAGCATCATCTGCTCTCTCAGAGCCTTATTCTACATCTCTCTGCTTTTACTCTGATAGTAAATGTATCACAGGAATCCTAAACTTAGGAATATCTTCTAAAATGTAATATTATATTGTAGAGAATGAATGTATCCTATCTGTTAGTTAATATGTATGTCAAAGTCTGTTCCATGTAAATTGTATGCCAAGTCTGTCCTTAAAACTACGTCTTATAACAAATTATTCTCTTGGAGCTGTTCTCCCCGGGCCTCTACTGAAAATGGACTTGTAGTCCAGTTGGACTCTCCCGGTCAACAAATGTAAAATAAATAAACATTACTTTCTCTAGTCGGGTGTCCACATGTGGCTATGAGTGGTGTCCCTGCAGCAGAATCAAAGGGAGCGTGTGTTTCCAGAATCCCTAGTTATCCTTCGTATACCTCACTGTTACAGTAGTCTTTACTACTGGGACTTATGCTATAGGTAGTCTGACTTTGAGAGTTCAGCACCCTTTCTCCTCCAGTCTAGGCAGATGTCCGGCCCTCTGGACATCAGACATTCCCTGTATAAAACAGACACCCAACCTTGCCATTTTAGGTCTTTGCTATTTTTGTAGTGTATATTTTTTTTATCTTTTCTGTGTATACACTTCTCCATGGTTCAGCCTGTAAACTTCAGTCAGGTAACTGCCCTGTTGGGAAAATATTTTCTGTTGCTTATAGTATCTTAGCAGGATTGGATTTCCGGTTCAATAGTTTAGGGCGTGTGGCCCCTAAAAAAAGAAAGCAGTTGCCATACTAAGACACAGTGTGTGTCATTTGTTTAGGCCCAGAGCATAATACAGAGAGTAGTCAGGCCTGTCTAGGATGTACACCAAAAACTGTTTGGAGAAGGGACTGTTCCCTGTAAACCTTTTTTTCTGCAGAGACTCAAGGCCTTGACTCGTACTGCCAAGCTGCCTTTGTATTGTCTCCTGTCTTGTATGCCCCTAAGCATCTAGATAAACACACTAAGAAGAAGGCTATCGAGGACTTGGTTGATGTGGCATACACTCTGATATCCCTGCTCAGCTCGAGTATTTGGGTCTTGGTGGGGCTGTGTTGCAGTTCCTGGCCTTCCTGTGGTCGGGATCTGAGGCCTCTGCCAAAGCCTGTTTGATGACCACCATGCCTATGGATCGAGGTAGATCCCATTGAGCCAAGAGGTCTCGCATGTAATTTGGATCAGATGTTTTGCATCATGTACCTGTGGCTAAAGCACATTTTGTCATCTCAGAGGGGGCAACTGGTGTACCACTTTTTTTAAAGAGTAGCATGGAGGGCCAGGAATCCTGTCCTCCATCCTTGGCCTCCAGATTGGCAGGGCAATTAAAGAGGACTCAGAAGTTCAGACATAGGGTACTCACCATCAGCTCCCTGTATTTGCCTGGACTCTAGGCAATGGGGCTTTCCCTCCCCACATACCTCCTTTGCTTAAGGTTTCATTTATTTCCAATTAAGTTCAGATCTGCCCTCATTGTGTAGAGTTCCACCTGCCAAGGGAAATGGTGAACCCTCCACAGTCAGGGATTATGACTCTTCAGGGACTGAGGGAGAAGAGTGTTCGGACTACTATTCACTGTAACTTTTCAGTTCTTCTAGTGATTAAAGAAAAAGTTGTGTCTTCTGATATACTTGTAACATTAGTGATAATTGAATGTTCCTCCTGGGGTATGACATAGACACCGATAACACTGTGTCCTGTGTTTTACTTAGAGGAAATCTCACATAAAAACATTCTGTAGGGTGAAATGCTATTTGGAGAAGTACTGGGCTCCTAGAAAAGGTCTGGATTTGGATGGTTCATGCTGTAAGTGTTTGGCAATTCTTCAGCCTTGGGTGCTCTAGAGAATATATTCTTATCAGCCTGAAAGGAGCCACACGGACTCAGTCCCTTGCTTCTAAGAAGTCTTTCAGGTTCTGTAGTATGCAGAGGTCCCCAAAATATTTTTCATGAGGAAATTTAGAAGTCTTTAAAGCAGATTTAAGCACTTTGAGAGGTTCATGCCAAGGGATGCATTATATTCCGTGATGGGCCTAATAAGGAACAGAGTAGGATTATAACTTTTTTGGAACTTAAGGGGATACTGCAAAGTATAAGTTGTGCAGGGTAGAAGGATTTTCTAACCATCCCAGAGAAGTGGTAGTCAGCAGATGTACCAAAGTCCCTGATGTCTGTCAAATTTAAGTAGAATGTTATCTATATTGCAAGTAGTAGTTATGCTACATTTACCAAAGGAAACTGTGCTATATTTCTTAGTGTTGGCGGTAATCCCTTAGTTGCTGCAACAAAGATGTATTTGGTCCAGGCCCTGCTGAAGAATTTGAGTATCAGAATGGAATTTGATAACCACTTGTAGTTTGCAGTCATCTGCCAACTTGTTTAGCCATAGTCCACTGATATCTGACTTTTTTGTCAGTGAAGTGTATACTAAAAAGTGGGGCCCAGGATAGAGGCTTGTGGGACAGCACTGGTGACATTGACTAATACGAATACCATGACCTTAACAGTATGGGATGTTCATCGTGTTTCATTACTGCAGTCATCACTTGGGTTATCCTGCCGTCGGCCAGAGTTCCAAAGTCTTGGTCCGGTGTCGGTTGCTGTCACTTCTTCCCTGATGTCAGTGCGCCAGGGGTATATAAGATGCAGCCGATGCCATTTTCTTCAGTCTTTCTTGCCGCGCGGTGCCCGAAGCAAAAGCAGTTCACAAGTGCCGGTCGGCCGACTCCTGAGATTTTCAATTCGAATTTCAGAACCGAAGTCTTCAATAAAGCTAAGTACCCCATTGGGGAAACTTTTTCTTGCCTCAGAACGATGTCAGTAAAAGTTAATAATTGTATTTCTTGTGGGAAGCAAATACCTCATAAGGATTTTCATTCTTACTGTATTCCATGCCTAGGCCCGGACCACGACGTCACTAGTTGTTGGTTTTGTGCTAGATTTAACAGACGCACTATTAAACGTCAATTTGACTTTGCTCACCATTATTTTGGCCGAAGGTTCAATTATACCATGCCATCGGAACAACTGGCGACCGGAATACACAAAAAATGCAGAGACAAGGATAAGGACAGGCATCCGAGGCCCAAAACTGACAATGAAGCCTCTTCTAGGCCAGTCGCCGGTTCTCAATGAGGTGCTTTCGCAGCCCCTAACACCCACTACCTCAGAGCCACAGGCCGCCTCCGACTCCCACTTGGAGATGTCTAGGCCTCTGGAAACTCAAGGCACTGGGCCTACGGAAACTAACCCCTCAGATGGCTCCGGAGCCGCTGAGCAGGCATCGGCTTCTGAGGGTGTTTTCAGACCTTCACAACTTACCATTAAATCTACAGCCAAGTCTAAAACTCCATTAAAGACAAAGACGCAAGTACAGCATTCACCTGGACAGGCCTCCATGCCTAAAAAACAGATGCTTAAAATGGCCGAAGACTTAATTACTCTGATCAGGGGTTCCCATCCCCCTCTAGATAAAAGGCCTAGGCAGGATACAGACTATGATTCCTCTGACCAGGTTTCCATTTCTTCTGATTCCTCTTCAGACCGGGGATACTCTTTACCCTCCATGAGGACTGTGATGCTGAAGAATCAATTCTTTCAGCCTCTCCTCCTGAGGATTACTCTTTTGGGGAAACTTTACATACCATGAGCTAGCATTTCCATTGGGAGGGCCAGGATTATTCAGAATCCAAGAAAAGGCTCAGAGACTTTCTTTTACTGCCTCAGCACAGGCCCCTTGCTATTCCGCCAGTGTTAGATGTTGTGGATGATGTGTTCTCTGAATGCAGTTTAAGTCCTGATTCTTTGCCCCCAGCTCCAGTCAAGCCAGACAGGTACTACAGAGTCCCTGACTCTCACAAATTTCTTTATAAAAACCCTGTTGCTGACCCAGAAACTATTTCCCAGGGTTCCAAAGGGGTAAAGGCTTCCACAGCTAAAAATCCAGTTCTCTCTGACAGGGATTCTAGAGCATTAGACAGATGGGGGAAGAAATTTACACTTCTGCAACTTTAGCAGTGAGGGCTTTAAATTGCCAGTTTCACATGCTTAAATACCAACAATATTTAATGTCTCTGTTAAAACAGAAAACGCTTACAAGTTCAGAACATCCTGACTATAAGGAAATGCAGGATTTATTGCATGCAGCTGAACAAGTGGGAAAACATACTCTGCAATGTGGTTTTGATTCATTAGAGGCTTCTTGTAGAGCAGCAGTTACAGGATCTGTGATACGAAGGCATGCTTGGTTAAAAGAACAAGGTTTACCTGATCATGTTAAGGCAAAATTATTGGATGCTCCTTTACAACAGGATATTTTATTTGGTGTTAAGGCAGAAGAGGTATTAAAGAAAATGGAGGATAAGGCAAAATCTATGCAAACAGTGAAGGATTTCTTACAGGTACAGCCACCTCGATTTAGCAGAAATTGGCCCTCCAAAAATTGGTCCTTTCCAGTGTCAGACAGACCACAAAGAGGCAGATACAGACACCCAAGAGGCAGATCTCAGCCCCAAGGCTCTTACAGACCACGACAGTGGGGTGCTTCAACCCCAAAAGGAGGGGAAGACAAGTCACAACCTTATAGGAAACAGCCCCAATGACTTCCCCCTTCAAATGCCAAGCACTTACCTTTTGGAAGCTCCCTTAGGGGGAAAACTAGCACTTTTTTCACAAAATTGGCATATAATCACCCAAGACAAATGGGTTCTGAATATTGTGTCTCAAGGTTACAGGTTCCACTTTCACACTCTACCAAGGCTAAAAGGAATGCCAGACCTGCCGCCAAATCAATGGGCAGAGGCACAAAAACAAATTACAGCCCTCATGGACATGAGAGCTATTCAAAAAGTGCCACAACAGGAACAAGGACAAGGATTTTACTCAAGACTTTTTCTGGTCCCCAGAAAGGACAAAGCCTGAAGACCCATACTGGACCTTTCTACTCTAAATACTTACCTGGATGTTCCGAAATTCAAAATGTTGACTCCAGAAGCTTCTTCCCATGTTGGGCAAGAAGGCTTGGCTTGTTACTTTGGACCTCAAAGAAGCATACCTGCATGTCCCTATCAGACAAAATTGCAGAAGATACCTCAGATTCATAGCTGGTTCAATGCATTACCAATTCTCTGTACTGCCCTTTGGCTTACCTACTGTGCCCAGGGTCTTCACAAAATGCCTGGCACCAGTAATTGCATTTTGCAGACAAAAAGTAATTCAAATATATCCGTACTTGGACGACTGCCTTATTCAAGCAGAGAGCAAGGACATTCTTCTAAAGCATCTGGCGTTTGTAAAAAGATTGCTAATTTGCCTAGGGTACACAGTAAATGAAAAGAAGTCAAAACTAGTGCCCTCACAAGAGATAATATTCCTGGGTGCCAGCTTAAATACAACGGCCCAGATGGCTTATCTCACGCCAGACAAGCAAAGACAACTGACTCCGTACTTTCAATTGATGGCAACAAAAACCCAACTCCCTGTAAGAAAAATTCTGCAGGCCTTGGGGTTCATGGCATCCTGCATACTACTAATACCATATGCCAGACTGTATATGAGGAAATTACAATGGTACCTAAAAAGTGTTTGGACTCAACAGTGTCAGTTTGGAAGCAGTAATACCACTTATTCTCTGCCTACAACAGGAGTTTTGATGGTGGGCACAGGCATGTCACCTCAACAATTGACCGCCTTTCACTCTACCCACAGCCAGGCAGACACTAACAACAGATGCTTCGGATTATGCCTGGGGAGCACACATGGCAGGAAAATGTATTCAGGGCAAGTGGGCCACAGACCAAATGCATCTTCACATCAATCAAAAAGAGATGCTAGCTGTACAAAATGCCCTAACAGCTTTCAAGGACCTTCTGCATCCAGGACAACTATTACTAAACACAGACAACACCACAGTTATGTGGTACATAAACAAGTAAGGGGGCACTCATTCTTATCCCCTCTGCAGACAAGCCATGACATTGTGGAACACAGCTCTAACCTATCAAGTTCATCTGCAAGCACAATTCCTGCCAGGAAAGAAAAGTACTCTGGCAAACTTATGCAGAAACATCAAGTATCCTCACGAGTGGAAATTTAAATCCACAAGTATTCAGCATGATAACACAAAAATGGGGGAGCCCAGACATAGATCTTTTTGCCTCCTCAATGAATTGCCAACTACAGAATTTCTGCACAAGGACTTACCACACACAAGCATGGAAAGTGGATGCTCTCTCGTTCAGCTGGAAAAGCCTAAAAGTTTATGCCTTCCCACCACTGCCTCTCCTTTCAAAGGTACTCCTAAAAGCCAGACAAGAAAAGCCAAAAATTATCCTAATTGCCCCAGACTGGCCACGCCAGTACTGGTACCCAATCTTAAAGAACTTAGCTCAAGGCCCACCATGGATTTTACCTCAAATTCCGCATCTTCTGACTCAACAAAACAATCAGATCCTGCACAGCCAGCTCAAAACCTTAAACCTGGCTGCATGGCAGATTCCTTAGTCAAGCAGACAACACCTCTCTCTAAAGCTGTTATGGATGTCATTTTGGAGGCCAGGAGGCCTAGCACCAGGAAATCCTACTCAGAAAAATGGAAGAGATTCTGTGCCTGGAGCCAGGCTCAAAGCTTTGACCCTCTTGTCCCAAATATTCCTCCGATATTACAATACTTGACTGAGATTCTGGACAAAGGCCTATCCTTTTCATCCATTAAGATCCACGCCTCTGCCATCTCGGCTCATTACAGCACAGATCCTCCTATTTTCTCTAATCCATTGCTAAAACAGTACATCAGAGGGGCTAAAAACATAAGACCGCCCCGGAGAGCACCAACACCAACTTGGGACCTCAATTTTGTCTTGGAAAAACTAACTTTACCTCCTTTTGAGCCAGCCAATTCAGCAGAATTAAAATATGTGTCATGGTAAACTGCTCTGCTACTGGCAATAACCTCAGCACAAAGAGTCTCAGAGTTACAGGCACTAATGGCAGTGGAGCCTTTCATCATTTTCCACCAAGACTGGGTTTCTTTAAGAACAAACCCTTCATTTATGCCTAAGGTGGTATCCAGTGTGGCTCTTAACCAAACTATTCACTTGCCAACATTTTATCCAAATCCCCAGAATAAAGGGGAGAGAATTCTACATTCCTTGGACATACACAGGCAATTACGCTTCTATTTGGGCAAAACAAAAGCTTTCAGGAAAACTGAGCAATTGTTTGTAGCATATGCTGCAGAATCACAGGGAAAGGCTATTTCCAAGCAGACCATTTCAAAGTGGATAGGACACTGTATCCGTTTCTGCTACACACAGCATAGGAAAACTGTACCTAGCAACATTAGGCCACATTCCACCAGGGCAACAGCCACTTCAATTGCCTACCTTAGAGGAGTACCTACCAAAGATATCCTGGAAGCTGCAACTTGGAGTTCAGTGCACACCTTTATCAAACATTATCACTTGCCTCTTTATTCTAAATCCAGAGCTGGCTTTGCCACTGCAGTGCTGGCGGGCCTCATAGCCACCCCAAATCCTCTATAGAACCAGCCACCCTACCTCAGCTTTGGGATTCAACCCAAGTGTAATGACTGCAGTAGTGAAACACTATGAACATAGTACAGTTTTGTACCTACCATAAATGTAGATGTTCGAGTGTATTCACGGATGCAGTCCAGGTTACCCTCCCTCCATCCCCTCTTTCTTAGCTGGGACTATACATTTCTACCCTATACTACCTATGTAGTGTATTTGCTGGTAACTGAAGGTTTTGGTTTTACCTTTTATGTATGTTTTATTAGCAATATGTATTGCCTACCTATTTGGGGGCACCTGACATCTGAGGCAAGAAAAACTGAAGAAAATGGCGTCTGCTGCATCTTATATACCCCTGACGCACTGACGTCAGGGAAGAAGCGACAGCAACCGACTCCGGACCAAGACTTTGGAACTCTGGCCAACTGCGGGACCGCCTGATGGCAGGATAACCCAAGTGTAATGGCTGCAGCAGTGAATACACTCAAACAGCTACATTTATGGTAGGTACAAAACTGTACTTTCTGTCAGACAGCCAGTTACTTATTCAGTTAACTGTGTATCTATTAATGTTGCGTTGGGAGGATGTTCTTCGTGTTTCACTGTTGCAGTCATCACACTTGGGTTATCTGCCTGCAGGTAGTCCTCAGTCGGCCCTAATACCAGTGTCTTGGGATTTCTGCGTCGGATGTTGTCGCTTCTTCCATGTTGTCAGGGGTGTAAAACAGGCAGCCAACGCCATTACATCAGTCTTCCTTGCCGAGAAGGAGCCCGAAGCAGAAGCAGTTCGCAAGTGCCGGTCGGCCCCTACCTGAAATTTTCATTTTTCGAGTTTCAAACCTGAAGTCTTCTAAAGCTGGCACCCGCTAGATTCTTTTTTCTTGCTCTAACCGATGTCAGAAAAAGTTAACAATTATCTTGCCTGTGGAAAGCAAATGCCTCTCAGAGATTTTCATTCTTACTGCGTCACCTGTTTAGGCCCAGACCACGACGTCCCTCGCTGTCTGTTTTGTACCTTGTTTAACGTCCAAACTATTTGTCTCGGGCTGTCTTTGTCGCTAAATTCTTTCGCTGTTGTTCTCTGTATTCTGAAATGGCTTCAATAAGCCAACCAACTACCGATCTTCCGAAAAAATGTAAAGATAAAGACAGAGACAGGCCGCATAGGTCCAAAACTGCCAATGACCCTTCCGTTAAGCTAGTCGCCAGTCCGCCGGTACTCAGTGAGGCTCCTTTGCAGCCCCTGATGCCCGCTTCTGCATATTCGTAGGCCTCTGCTGAAACCCATTCAGAGTCCTGTATGCCGCAAGATGCTTCTTCGATTATGGAACCTGCAGATGTCTTTATCTTGGACGGGTCCGAAGCCGCTGTGCAGGCACCGGCTTCTGAGGGGTGTATTCCGACCTACCGATGTTCGCATTAAACCGACAACTTCATTTTTAGCTAAAACTACTGAGTTTCTCAGGCCCAGAGTACACACAATGCCTAGAAAACAGACCAAAGCGCATGCTTAAGCTCCCATGCCACAAAAACAAATGCTTAGAATGGCTGAAGACCTTATTACACTAATTAGGGGAAGCCAGCCTTCCCCTGCTAAAAGACAAAGAATTGAGTTTCATTCTGATTCTACAGACCAGGAGTCCAATGACTCTGACCCTTCTGATTACCAGGACATACCCTTATCAACCTATGAGGATTCAGATGCAGAGTAATCCATTCCCTCTGCCTCCCCTCCAGAGGATTTTTCTTTTGATGAAACCTTCCATACTTTAAGAGAGCATTTCCGCTGGGAATGCCAGGACTACCCTCTGTCCAAAAAGACACTCGGAGAATGTTTAGAGTTGCCTCAGCACAGGCCTCTAGCTATACCCCCTGTCCCAGATATTGTAGATGATGTCTTCATGGAATCCAGTCTTACTCCAGACACTTTACCACCATCCCCTAGAAAACCTGACAGGTACTACAGAGTACCTGATTCTCACAAATTGCTCTTTAAGAATCCTACTGCTGATCCAAAGACCATTTCCCAGGGACCTAAAGGCATTAAGGCTACTACAGCCAAAAACCCTACCCCTTCAGACAGGGATTCCCGAGCTTTAGACAGATGGGGTAAGAAGGTATATACCTCTGCAACTCTTGCCATCAGGGCATTGAATTGCCAGTTTCACATGTTGAAGTACCAGCAACATATTATGGAACTAATTAAACAAAAAATGGTGTTACTTCCAGATTGTGCAGAAAATAAAGATTTACAAGAGTTAATGCATTCTGCAAACTAAGTAAGCATAATTTCCAGTGTGGTTTTGATGCCCTTGAAGCATCTTGCAGGGCTGCAGTCATGGGGCTGTACTGAGAAGGCATGCTTGGCTGAAGGAACAAACCTTGCCAGATAATGTCAAATTAAAATTACTAGACGCTCCTTTAAATCAAGACCGTTTGGTACCAAAGCAGAAGAAGTTCTTAAAAAGATGTAAGAATTATTTACCAGTTTGCATAGATTTAGCTTTTAATTCCAAGTGCAGCCATTTAGATTCAGTAGGCATTGGCCTTCTAAAAACTGGTCCTTTCCAGCCCCTTCCAGGCCTTCTCAGTCCAAACCAAGGGGCAACAGGCCACCCAGACTACAGTCTCAGTGTATGCAGAGATCTAAACAATGGAGTGCTCCCACCTCAAAAACATGGAGTGGTAAGCCACCCCCTTATGGAAAAAGTTCACAATGACTTCAATTATCCTTCCCAGCCCTGCCCAATTACTTGTGCCCCTAGGGGGAAAACTACTCACTGCCAACCCCAAGCGGGTTTCCAGACCTTCCTCCAAACCAGTGAGCAGAGGCTCAAAAGCAGGTGCTTTCCCTGCTCAATATCAGAGCTATTCAAGTTGTTCCAGTAAAACCAAGAGGGCAGGGTTTCTACTTCAGACTTTTCCTGGTGCTCAGAAAAGAGGGCTCTTGGTGCCCAATCCTGGACCTATCAATTCTCAACAGCTTTCTGGTGGTCCCAAAATTCAAGATGGTTACCCTACAACAGCTTTTCCCTATGCTAGCCAAGGATGCCTGGTTAGTCACTGTAGACTTAAAAGAAGCTTATCTGCACATCCCCATAAGGGAGTCAGATGTTCTTCGTGTTTCACTGCTGCAGTCATCACATTTGGGTTATCTGCTTGCAGGTAGCACTCATTCGGCCTGATTATCAAAGTCTTGGATCCTGCATCGGTTGCTGTCTCATCTTCCATGACGTCAGGTATTCATGGGTATAAAGCATGCAGTCAACGCCATTACATCAGTCTTTCTTGCCATGCGTTGCCCGAAGCAGAAGCAGTTCGCAAGTGCCGTTCGGCCGACTCCTGAAATTTTCGTTTTCAAGTTTCAGATCCGAAGTCTTCAACTATGCTAAGTACCCCGTTGGGGATCCTTTTTCGTGCTCTAAACTGATGTCAGTAAAAGTTAACAATTGTATTTCTTGTGGAAAGCAAATACCTCCTAAAGATTTTCATTCGTACTTCATCCCTCTCCTAGGCCCAGACCACGACGTACCTCACTGTCGGTTTTGTGCCTTATTCGAACCTCATACTATTCGTTGTCAGTTCATTTTCGCGTCTGAATACTTTGGTACTCAGTTCAATTATCCAGAAATGGTGTCGGTAAGTCACCCAACTACTGACATTCCGAAAAAACGCAAAAATAAAGACAACACAGACCGCATAGCGCTAGAGCTGCCAACGACGCTTCTCCTAAGCTAGTCGTCATTTTGCCGGTACTCAGTGAGGCGCTTTTGCAGCCCCTGATACCCGCTACTTCAGATTCGCAGGCCTCTACTGAGACCCTTTCGGAATCTGGTATGCCACAAGATGCTTCTTCAACTGTGGAACCTGCGGATGTCTCTACCTTGGATGGGTCCAGCGCCGCTGTGCAGGCACCAGTTTCTGAGGGTGTATTCAGGCCTACTGACTTTGCCATCTTCTTCTTCAAGGTATAAAACTCAATCCATGCCCAGAAACTGATGCCCAGACTGCATGGTCAGGCCCCTATGCCTAAAAAACAAATGATAAGAATGGCTGAAGACCTTATTACTCTAATCAGGGGAAGCCACCCATCTCCCTCTAAGAGACCTAGAACTGATTTTCCTTCTGATTCTTCTTATCAGGATTCTGAAATTTCTGTTTTCTCTGATGATCAAGATTTGCCCTTATCTACCTATGAGGATTCTGATGCAGAGGACTCCATTCCCTCTGCTTTCCCTCTAGAGGATTTCTCTTTTGGTGAAACCTTGCATACTCTTAGGGAACATTTCCGTTGGGAAAGCCAGGATTACTCTGATTCAAAAAAGAGGCTTAGGGAATTCTTATTCCTACCTCAACACAGGCCTTTAGCTATCCGTCCTGTACTGGACATTGTAGATGATGCCTTCTCAGAATCTAGCCTGGCCCCTGACACTTTACCTCTTGCTCCCAGAAAACCTGATAGATTTTATAGGGTACCTGACTCTCACAAGTTCCTCTTTAAAAATCCAACTGCGGATCCTGTGACCATTTCACAGGGACCTAAGGGCATTAAGGCTACTACTGCCAAAAACCCTACCCCCTCTGATAGAGAGTCCAGGGCGCTGGATAGATGGGGTAAGAAGGTATACACTTCTGCTACTTTGGCCATTAGGGCCTTAAACTGCCAGTTTCATATGTTAAAGTATCAGCAGCATATTACTGGATTGCTTAAACAGAAAATGATGTTGATTCCTGGCTGTGCTGAAAATAAAGAATTACAGGATTTAATGCATTCTGCTGAACAACTTGGAAAACATACTTTGCAATGGGGTTTTGATTCATTAGAGACATCTTGCAGGGCTGCTGTCACTGGGTCTGTACTGAGAAGGCATGCTTGGCTTAAGGAGCAATCTTTGCCAGATCATGTTAAAGCTAAATTACAGGATGCTCCCTTAAATCAAGACCACCTGTTTGGCAGCAAAGCAGAAGTACTACTTAAAAAGATGGAGGAAAAAGCTAAATCTATGCAAACTGTTAAAGATTTCCTGCAAGTACAGCCTCCCAGATTTAGTAGGCATTGGCCTGCTAAGAATTGGTCAGTCCAAACCCAGAACCAGCAGAACACCCAGACTTCAGTCCCAAGGTACTCAAAGGCCTAAGCAGGGGGGGCTCCCACTTCCAAAGTAGGGAGTGGTAAGACTCCCCCTATGGTAAACTGTCTAAATGACTTAACTTTAAACCTTCCAAGCCCTGCACAACTGACTGTTCCTTTAGGGGGAAAGATTGCCCTGCAGGCAAAAAATTGGGAACTCATTACCCAGGACAAATGGGGGTTTAAATAGTTGCCCAAGGATACAGATTCTACTTTCACTCCTTACCAACCCCAAACGGTTGGCCAGACCTACCCTCAAATCAGTGGGCAGAGGCTCAAAAGCAAGTTCTATTTCTTCAAAATATCAGGGCTATTCAGCCTGTCCCAGAAGAGGAATGGGGGCAAGGTTTTTACTCAAGACTTTTCCTGGTGCCCAGAAAAGGCCATTCCTGGCGTCCTATCCTGGACCTCTCTATCCTAAACACTTTTTTTGCTGATCCCAAAATTCAAGATGCTAACCCGTCAGCTGTTTCCCATGCTAGGCAAGGATGTCTGGTTGGCAACACTGGATTTAAAGGAAGCCAACCAGCACATCCCAATCAGGGAATCTTGCAGAAGATACCTACGCTTCAGAGCAGGCTACCTGCACATCCCAATCAGGGAATCTTGCAGAAGATACCTACGCTTCAGAGCAGGCTACCTGCACATCCCAATCAGGGAATCTTGCAGAAGATACCTACGCTTCAGAGCAGGCTACCTGCACATCCCAATAAGGGAATCTTGCAGAAGATGCCTACGCTTCAGAGCGGGCTACCTGCACATCCCAATAAGGGAATCTTGCAGAAGTTACCAACGCTTCAGAGCAGGCTACCGGCACATCCCAATAAGGGAATCTTGCAGAAGATACCTACGCTTCAGAGCAGGCTACCGGCACATTCCAATCAGGGAATCTTGCAGAAGATACCTGCGCTTCAGAGCAGGCTACCTGCACATCCCAATAAGGGAATCTTGCAGAAGATACCTACGCTTCAGAGCAGGCTACATGCATCATCAGTTCCCTGCGCTGCCCTTTGGCTTATCTACTGCACCCAGGGTACTCACAGAGTGCCTAGCTCCAGTCATTGCATTTTGCAGGCAAAGAAATATCCAAATATATCCATACCTGGCCGATTGTCTAATTCAGGCAGAAAGCCAGGACATACTATTGAATCATCTGGCGTTTGTACAGAAATTGCTAACTTCTCTGGTGTACACCATAAACGAAAAGAAATCACATCTTGTACCTTGCCAACAAATTGTATTCCTGGGAGCAAGCTTGAATACAGCTTATCAGATGACTTACCTCATGCCAGAGAAACAAGTTCATCTGACAGCCTACTTCAGACTACTGGCCACAAAGTCCCAGCTATCTGCAAAGAAAATACTGCAAGCCCTGGGGGTTCATGGCCTCTTGCATTCTATTAATTCAATATGCAAGACTGCATGTGAGGAAACTACAATGGTATCTAAAAAGCCTATGGTGTCAACATTCCCAGGATCTAGAATCAATGATTCCTATCATACCTTGTCTAAAGATAGAGTTCCTTTAGTGGGCAGAGGTCTGCCACCAAAACAAGGGACTACCATTCACTCTACTCCCTGTCGCCCAAACCCTAACAGACGCATCAGATTATGCATGGGGGGCGCACTTGGCAGGGCAGTGCATTCAGGGCAAATGGAACCCAAGTCAAATGCACCTGCATATCAATCAAAAAAGAAATGTTAGCTGTACAGAATGCTCTGACAGCCTTCAAGGACCACATTCTACCAAGACAGTTATTGGTAAAGATGGACAAACTGTTATGTGGTACATAAACAAGCAGGGGGGAACCCATTCATACCCTCTCTGCAGACTAGCCATGGCTCTGTGGAACACAGCCTTGAGCTGCTAAGTGCACCTACAGGCTCAATTCCTGTCAGGAAAGCTAAATACACTGGCAGTCGAACTAAGCAGAAATCTCATGGATCCACACGAGTGGAAACTGGAACCAAAGATATTCAACATGTTGAGAAGCAAATGGGGGAGCCCAAAAATAGACCTGTTTGCCTCCCCCCAGAACTACCAATTGGACAAATTCTGCACAAGGACTCCCCACAAACAAGCTTGGAAAGTGGATGCCCTGTCCTTCACCTGGAAAATCCTATCAGTTTATGCCTTTCCCCCTCTACCTCTCCTCTCCAGAGTGCTACTAAAGATCAAACAGGACAAACCAAGGACAATACTGATTGCACCAGACTGGCAACGCCATCACTGGTACCCCCTCTTGCGCAGTGTGTCACTGCTGGGTCCATGGCACCTGCCTCAGACCCCTGCCCTTCTGTCCCAGCAGGAAGGCCAGATTCTGCACCCACAGCTTCAAACCCTGAACCTTGCAGCCTGGATAATTACCTCATCTCTCCGTTACCATCCCTCAGTAAGCAAGTGATGGATGTCATTCTTGAGGCAAGGAAGCCTAGTACTAGAAAATCCTATGCTGAAAAATGGAAAAGATTTGTTTCTTGGAGCCAAACTCAGGGGATGGGCACAGCGGGGCCCAATTTACCTCATATTCTTCAGTACTTAACTGAGATACTTCACAAGGGCCTTTCCTTTTCCTCCATCAAAATTCATGCCTCCGCCATTTCAGCACATTACAATACGGAGCCACCCCTATTCTCTCACCCATTTCTGAAGCAATTCCTCAGAGGGGCCAAGAACCTAAGACCACCCAGGAGAGACCCTACTCCAGCCTGGGATCTTAACTTTGTATTGGAAAAGCTCACTTTACCCCCTTTGAGCTAGCTGCAAATCCAGAGTTGAAATTCCTTTCTTGGAAAACAGCCTTTCTCCTAGCCATCACTTCAGCAAGAAGGGTGTCTGAATTACAGGCCCTCATGGCAGTGGACCCTTTCATCATCTTTCATGCGGACAGGGTGTCCATCAGGACCAATCCCTCCTTTATGCCCAAGGTGGTATCCAGTGTGGCCCTTAATCAGTCCATTCATTTGCCAACCTTCTTTTCCAATCCACAGACCAAGGGTAATGAATACTGCACTCCTTGGACGTGCACAGACAACTTAGATTTTACCTGGACAGGACTAAGCCTCTCAGGAAATCTGAACAGCTGCTGGTTGCATTTGCTGCAGGGGCAGAGGGGGAAGGCCATTTCAAAGCAAACCATTTCTAAGTGGATAGGCCATTGCATTAATTTCTGCTATAAGCACCATGGAAAACCTACCCCACAGGGGATAATACCACACTCAACCAGGGCTGCATCTACCTCTGCAGCCTTTCTCAGAGGTGTCCCTATCAAGGACATCCTAGAAGCTGCTACCTGGAATTCTGTACATACCTTCACCAAGCATTATCACTTGCCATTTATTTTCTAAATCAAGAGCTGGTTTTGCCACTGCAGTCTTGTAGGGCCTTGTAGCTGGTCCTAATGCTATCTAATTACCTTCTCCCATCTTTAGCTTTGGGAATCTACCCAAATGTGATGACTGCAGCAGTGAATACACTCGAACATCTACATTTATGGTAAGTGTACACAACTGTACTTTCTCTGCACTTCCCTTTGGCTTATGTACTGTGCCCAGTGTATTCACAAAGTGCCTGGCTGCAGCCATTGCATATTGCAGGCAGAGAAATATCCAAATTTTCCCATACTTGGATGATTGCCTGATTTAGGCGGACAGTCAGTAATTGCTACTTCAGCACCTGGCATTTGTAAAAAGCCTTCTCACTTCATTGGGGTACACCATCAACGAAAAGAAATCACAACTGGTGGCCAGTCAAAAGATTGTATTCCTGGGAGCAAGCTTGGATACAACTTCACAGATGTCATTTCTCACTCCAGAAAAACAGGTCTATCTGACCAACTACTTCAAACAACTGGCCACCAGAACCCAACTATCTGCAAGCTCTAGGGTTCAGGGCCTCATGTATTCTGCTAATTCCATATGCAAGGCTGCATATGAGGAAACTCCAATGGTGCTTAAAAAGTCTTTGGTGCCAACATTCTCAGGACCTGGAAACAATCATTCCAATCATACCATGTCTAAGGGCAGAGTTCCTTTGGTGGGCAGAAGCATGCAACCACAACAAGGGACTGCCTTTCACTCAGCCCCTTGGCGCCCAAACCCTGACAACAGACTCATCAGACTATGTATGGGGGGCTCACATGGCAGGCAAATGTATTCAGGGCCACTGGAGCCCAGGTCAAATTGTCCTGTACATCAAAAAGAGATGCTAACTGTACAGAATACTCTTGACAGCCTTCAAATACCTAATCCTTCCAGGACCGCTGCTGATAAAAACAGACAACACTATAGTTATGTGGTACATAAACAAGCAGGGGGGAACCCATTCTTATCCACTCTGCAGGTTAGCCATGGCCCTGTGGAACACAGCCTTGAGCAACCAAGTGCATATACAAGCTCAATTCCTGCCAGGCTAACAAAATTCACTGGCAGATGACATGAGCAGAAATCTCATAGACCCACGTGAGTGGAAATTGGAGCCCAACACCTTCAACCTTCTAATCCAGAGGTGGCGGACACCGGAGGTGGACCTCTTTGCCTCCCCCGAGAACCACCAGTTGAGCAAATACTGCACCAGAAACTCTCAAAGCAGGGCCTGGAAGGTGGATGCCCTATCTTTTCAATGGGAAAACCTCTCAATCTATGCCTTTCCCTCTCTGCCCCTCCTCTCAAAAGTACTACTCAAAATCAAACAGGACAGGGGCAATTCTATTGCCCCAGACTGGCCATGCCAGCACTGGTACCCACTCTTACGCAGTCTTATGGCAGTGCCACCCTGGCACCTTCACCAGACTCATACCCTGCTGTCTCATCAGGATGGACAGATTTTGCATCCACAGTTGCAAACCCTAAACCTTGCAGCCTGGGTTATCCCCTGAATACACCACCAGCAACCCTCAGCAAAAGGGAGCTGGATGTCATTCTTGAAGCCAGAAGGTCTAGTACTAGGAAATCCTATGCTGAAAAGTGGAAAAGATATTGTTCTTGGAATCATTCTCAAGGAGAGGGCACAGCAGTGCCTTCCTTACCTCTAATCCTGGATTACCTAGCAGAGCTATCCACAGAGGCCTATCCTTCTCCTCCATTAAGATTCATGCCTCTGCCATCTCAGCTCATTATAATACTGAGACACCTCTTTTTTCTCACCCTCTCATCAAACAGTTCCTCAGAGGGGCTAACAAATTAAGCCCCCCTAGGAGAGCACCCACACCTGCCTGGAACCTTAACTTTGTACTGGAAAAGCTCGCACTTTCCCCTTTTGAACCTGCTGCTTCAGCAGAGTTAATTCCTCTCTTGGAAAACAGCCTTGCTGTTAGCCATAACTTCAGCAAGAAGAGTGTCTGAGTTGCAGGCACTAATGGCTGTGGAGCCCTTCATTTTTTCCATGCTGTGACAGGGTTTCCCTCAGGACTAACCCATCCTTTATGCCTAAGGTGGTGTCCAGTGTGGTTCTAAACCAATCCATCCATTTGCCAACCTTCTTCCCTAATCCTCAGAATAAAGGGGAAAGGATCCTGCACTCCTTGGTCATGCACAGACAGCTTAGGTTCTACCTAGACAGGACTAAACCTTTCAGAAAATCTGACCAGCTGCTAGTCAGCTTTGCTACAGGGGCAGAGGGCAAGGCCATTTCAAAACAAACCATTTCCAAATGGATAGCACACTGCATCCATTTCTGCTACAAGCACCATGGAAGACCTATCCCACAGGGGATCGGACCACATTCCACTAGGGCTACTTCCACCTCTACATTTCTCAGGGGAGTCCCTACCAGGGACATTCTGGAAGTTGCAACCTGGAGTTCTGTGCACACCTTCATCAAGCATTACCACTTACCTATTTTTTCTAAATCCAGAGCTGGATTTGCTACAGCAGTCTTACAAGGCCTGCTAACCAGCCCTAACACTTCTTGACTGTCTCCACCCTTCCTCAGCTTTGGGAATCAAACCAAGTGTGATGACTGCAACAGTGAAACACGTTGAACATAGTACAGTTGTGTACACTTACCATAAATGTAGATGTTCGAGTGTATTCACTGTTGCAGTCCTGGTTTCCCTCCCTCCAGCCCCCTGGTTTTCTCTATCATTTGTACTTCTCCTCTCCTATGGCCATTTGTAATGGCAATGGTATTTACTTTTTACTGGTGGTGTTCCCCACCATATACTAGCTTCCTATTTTGGGGCTCCTGACATCTGAGGCAAGAAAACTGATGTAATGGCGTTGGCTACCTGTTTTTATACCCCTGACGACCCAACGTCATGGAAGAAGTGACAGTATCCGACGCAGAAATCCCAAGACTCTGGTATTCGGGCCGACTGAGGGCTACCTGCTGGCAGATAACCCAAGTGTGATGACTGCAACAGTGGATACACTCGAACATCTGCATTTATGTTAAATGTACACAACTGTACTTTAGTCTAGAATCCTAGCATGGGGAATAGTGTCAAAGGCTTTTCCATGATCCAGGCAAGCAGTGTGGGCTGAATGCCCCTTAGCCATGGCCTCTGTATCCCTTTCAAAAAAATTAACTAGGTTGAGCAGATAAGGTTTGCGCTGTATCCCTTTCAAAAAAATTAACTAGGTTGAGCAGATAAGGTTTGCGTTTTACAAAGCTGAACTGGTGTGTGTACCAAAATATAAGATAACTTGTGTCAGTGTTGGGTCTATGTTTATTGATCGAACGGAATATTCATCGAATGGCCATTCATCATACACAGACCATCAAAACTTCACTTTATCAAATTGTTATGTAGTCTTAAATAATTTTATCGAATTAACATAATTGGCCAACATAAAGTGAACGGAACGTCATATCTACTTATCGGTAATATAGGCCTTTCCCCACTATAGTGCGATCTTGGAGTTGGTATATATAAAAAGCCGGGGGGGGGGCACCCCCCACAAGAAGAGGATTCGGTGAACACGTGCATCCCCAAACCCCCGTGAATTATATATACCAACTCAGAGATTGCACTACAATGGGGAAGGGCAGTTTTCCTTGTCCCTGCATTACTGATAAGGGGGTACTACGTTCTGTTCCCTTTACGTTGGCCAACTATGATTGTTCGTTGAACGTAATTACAAGGAACCGAAGTTTTGATGGTCTATGTACAATGAATGGCTATTTGCTGGGAAATTCCATTTGATTGTTAAACATAGATCCGTCATTGTTTACTAGTTCAGTTATACTGTGTTCCACAGCCTTGCAAGTAATAGTAGTGAGACTAACATGTCTGTAATGTCCTCAGTCAGTAGAGAGACCACTTTTATGCAAGGGCACCACAACTGCCAATGCCACACCTTAGGGACACAACCAGCGGAAAGACTCCAATTGAAGAGTTGATGGTGTGATGTTGCTAGATGGTACGTGATGCATCTCCACAGATATCCAGAGTTGGAAGTAGTGTTTATAATTTTGCAAAGTACCAAGTTGAAGGGAGGTGAGTGGCACTGGAGAGGACCGAGCGGAGGGTTGATGGAATGAAAGCTGGAAGAGAATTTATCTGCAAGAATATTAGCAGTGTCTTTGGGATGAAATACAGAGGTATCACTGGGGATAATTTCAGAACAGAACTGTGGGTTAAGAAGACCTTGTAGTTCTCTTTTTTTTGAATTAGTTGCAATCCTAAGTTTGTAGTTGGCCTTACATTTAGAGAGACGTGCTTATCAGATGTTCATCGTGTTTCACTGTTGCAGTCATTACACTTGAGTTATCAGCCGGCAGGCTACTCGCAGTCGGCCAGAGTTTCAAAGTCTTGGTCCGGCGTCGGTTGCTGTCGCCTCTTCCCTGACATTAGTGCGCCAGGGGTATAAAAGATGCAACCGACGCCATTTTCTTCAGTTTTTCTTTTAAATACTTTCTATGATGATGAAGTTGATATCTTCTAGTAATGGTGACGTTGATATCTTCTAGTAATGATGATGTTGATATCTTCTAGTAATGATGACGATATCCTCTAGTAAAGATGACGTTGATATAGTCTAGTAATGATGACGATATCCTCTAGTAATGGTGATGTTGATATCTTCTAGTAATGATGACGTTGATATCCTCTAGTAATGGTGACGTTGATATCTTCTAGTAATGGTGATGTTGATATCTTCTAGTAATGATGACGTTGATATCCTCTAGTAATGGTGACGTTGATATCTTCTAGTAATGGTGACATTGATATCCTCTAGTAATGATGGCGTTGGTATCTTCTAGTAATGGTGACGTTGATATCTTCTAGTAATGATGACGTTGATATCCTCTAGTAATGGTGACGTTGATATCTTCTAGTAATGATGACGTTGATATCCTCTAGTAATGGTGACGTTGATATCTTCTAGTAATGGTGACGTTGATATCTTCTAGTAATGGTGACGTTGATATCTTCTAGTAATGGTGACGTTGATATCTTCTAGTAATGGTGACGTTGGTATCCTCTAGTAATGATGACGTTGATATCCTCTAGTAATGGTGACGTTGATATCCTCTAGTAATGGTGACGTTGATATCTTCTAGTAATGACGACGTTGATATCTTCTAGTAATGACGACGTTGATATCTTCTAGTAATGGTGACGTTGATATCCTCTAGTAATGGTGACGTTGATATCCTCTAGTAGTGGTGACGTTGATATCCTCTAGTAATGGTGACGTTGATATCTTCTAGTAATGGTGACGTTGATATCTTCTAGTAATGGTGACGTTGATATCCTCTAGTAATGGTGACGTTGATATCCTCTAGTAATGGTGACGTTGATATCCTGTCGTAATGATGACCTTGATATCCTCTCGTAATGATGACGTTGATATCCTCTAGTAATGGTGATGTTGATATCTTCTAGTAATGATGACGTTGATATCCTCTAGTAATGATGACGTTGATATCCTCTAGTAATGATGACGTTGGTATCCTCTAGTAATGATGACGTTGATATCCTCTAGTAATGATGACGTTGATATCCTCTAGTAATGGTGACGTTGATATCCTCTAGTAATGGTGACGTTGATATCCTCTCGTAATGGTGACGTTCATATCCTCTCGTAATGGTGACCTTGATATCCTCTCATAATGATGACCTTGATATCCTCTCGTAATAATGACCTTGATATCCTCTAGTAATAGTGACGTTGATATCTTCTAGTAATGATGACGTTGATATTTTCTAGTAATGGTGACGTTGATATCCCGTAATGGTGACGATATCCTCTCGTAATGATGACGTTGATATCCTCTAGTAATGATGACGTTGATATCCTCTAGTAATGGTGACGTTGATATCTTCTAGTAATGGTGACGTTGATATCCTCTAGTAATGGTGACGTTGATATCTTCTAGTAATGATGACGTTGATATCCCCTAGTAATGGTGACGTTGATATCCTCTAGTAATGGTGACGTTGATATCTTCTAGTAATGATGACGGTGATATCCTCTAGTAATGATGATGGTGATATCCTCTCGTAATGGTGACGTTGATATCTTCTAGTAATGATGATGTTGATATCTTCTAGTAATGATGACGTTGATATCCTCTAGTAATGATGATGTTGATATCCTCTCGTAATGGTGACGTTGATATCTTCTAGTAATGGTGACGTTGATATCCTGTAGTAATGGTGACGTTGATATCCTCTAGTAATGGTGACGTTGATATCCTCTAGTAATGGTGACGTTGTTATCTTCTAGTAATGATGACGTTGATATCCTCTAGTAATGATGATGTTGATATCCTCTAGTAATGGCCCAGAGATTTTTCTTTAATGTACAGTTTGTTGATGTGGTATTTCCACCATATGGGCTTAGCGTTAAGCTTGTTATTATGCTTTCTGTGGAATGATACAAATTGCCACAGTGTATCAGTCCAAGAAGTAAAATTCAGAGGAATAGGCATCAGGCTCCATTACAATGTTTTCTGGGAAACTGTCCCATGTCTGAGTGATTGGCGGTACTAGAGTAAAGCATAAATTGGTTCTGGAGTAATCCTGGAATGTAGAGGACATATTGGGTGTCACAAAGTAGGCTTTCATTGAGAGTCACAGAGTTGACTAAGGAAGTGGCAAGAATGGGGACGGTCAATTGGAAGTAAGATTTGTGAGGATAAGCTCAAGATGCCCACCTCTGGTGGGTAGGTGGACAGTCTGGTGTTGTGCGTTAGCATTTATGAAGTTCATTTGGTGTTGCTGGATAACATATACCAGGCAAATGTTACATTAGCTGCAGCTTGTCAGTCAGGGTAAGTATTTGTCTTGTCAGATGTATGCGTTAGCTGAGTTTACTGGTTAGATATTGTACATTTCGAACCAAACACTGTTAAGAAACTTTCCACCTGCTGTTCTCCGTGAAATAACTATACAAAAATACTCCCCAGATTTGATACCATCTCAGTATTAAAATATTGTTTCGGATCTGGGGA
This sequence comes from Protopterus annectens, assembly GCF_019279795.1. Classification (NCBI taxonomy): domain Eukaryota; kingdom Metazoa; phylum Chordata; order Ceratodontiformes; family Protopteridae; genus Protopterus; species Protopterus annectens. Next base: position 916,325,258 of record NC_056733.1, read on the forward strand.
GTATTTTTGTATAGTTTTCCACTGACAACACCTGGTAGAAAGTTTCTTGCAGTGTTTGTTATTCTTGGGGCCGTGTGACATGTGGCTTACTGAAACTTTGAGAATCTCTGCTGATATTGTCTCATGGTGTACATATTGCTTGTCTTATACTGTATGTAGGGTATGTTTCCTCTGTTATCGGTTTCTCAGTGAGTCACTTTACCTTATTGAGGACTTGGATTCTTTGATTCCTCGTTCATTTCTTCTGCATTATTAATTGGAGATGAGCAAGTTGTGCAAGACCAAAACTGATGCGGCAGTTTATGTTGTGTCATAGTATTTGTCTGTTCACCATGAGTTAGTAGCACATTTATTGTGTATTCATTTGTTAAGCAGGGTTGTGGCCAGATCACAGTGGCCCATTTTCAGAATTAGCATGAGGTTACAAAGGACATGAGTTTGGCATAATCTTTAAGGTCTTCACCTCAGACAAAAAGTACAGGGTTTGATACTGATCTCTGGGTATTGGCTCAGCTTAAAATGGCTTAGTATTAATCTGTGTACCTATAAAAACAAAACATGATGTATAGCACTATTGTATAATGGTTTAGTAGTATATTCTTAGAATAGAAAACAAAATATTACAACAGTGCCTAGCCTTCAAATTTAGCCAATGTCCAGGGATGCAGATCTGCTGTAACCATGCAGCAGGTCAGTAGGTCACCATGTTTAATATAATATATACAAAAATGACAGGGATATTATTGGCATGTAAGGAAAAGTACAAGGTGATAACGAGGGAAGGGAGGCAGGGAAGCGAGGTGGGAAGGTTACAGACCAAAAGGAGTTAAAAGGGGGAGTGAAGAGGTGATTTGTGGTGGTTATACAGTGTTGTACATTACAGTGAAGTAGAGTTGACTGACCTGGAGCCATAAACGGTGGATTAGGTAACAATGTTTTTCAAAACAGCTGGTTTTTGCTCTCTTTTATAAAGGTGTTTTTTGAAGGTGTGGATTTCTTTGAGGCAGATTGTCAAGGACTCCCACGAGCTTGCATTGTAGGGACAGAGAAGCTATGTGGAGTTTATTTGTAGGAGTCTACAGCGCCTGGCCTGAGTTGGGAATGGATTTAACCCAGTAGTTTGGAATTGTAAATGCCTCACAAGAAAAGGGACTGTGTTTTGTTTTAGTAGCTTGTGAGCAAGGCATCAAAACAATAGTTTGGACCAGTCTTGGAGGTGCTTCCTTTGAGGGTTGCTGAACTTGCAAATGTATAGTATCTGGAGGGCTGACATATTTTTCTTGGAGGCAGTGGCTATTATAGGGGGTCCTTATTCTAGTTGGTCTAGAAGGACACCTTTCCCAAAGACTGGTCTTTCTTCAAGTGAGTGGTAACTGAGATTAATTTTTGTCCAGAGTGAGTGTGTGTTAATTTTGGCTTTGTTAATGAAAGCATTGAGCTTAAAGTCAAGTTTTTTGTCAAGCCAGGCCCCAAGGTATCAAACGTGTGAGACATTTTCTAGCAGTTGTAAGTCTGTGTTGAGAATAGACCATGAAGAGAGAATTAGTAATTTGTGTTATGTTCTGAATAGCATAGTTTTTTGTTGTTGTTCAGCGTAAGTTTGTTTTTTGCAGCCATTGACATCAGTTGGGTAAGGCTCTAACTGATTTTTGATGACTATCTGAAAGAGACACAGATGGTGAATTGCCATGCCACTTGCACATAATAATAGAAATACTTGTGGTGGGGGTGATGGAACATGTTTTTAAACCATGAGAACAGAATAGAAATAAAGGACATATTCCTGGGTTGCATATTGAAAAAGAGAAAGAGAGGCTGGAGGTGCAGACGAAGACCAGATCTGGACTTTGACAGTTCTATGGGAAAGGAAAGACGTGCTTGCCCTAAGTGAGAGCACTGAACTGCCAGCAGTATATTGTGGTCAATCAAGTGAAATGCCTTGGTGAAACCAGTGCGCTCTGACACCATAAGGTGACCTTTATCTGATGTCCTTCAAGGATGCATCTGCAGTCCTAACAAATGGGTTGTCCTGTCGTCAGGCAGCCCCTCGGTCGGCCGGATTCCAAAGTCTGGGTCTGGCCTCGGCTGGTGTCGCACTTCACCCGACGTCATCTCTGCTGGTCTTCGGGTATAAAGGCATCAGCCGACGCCATTTTCCTCAGTCTTTCTTGCCGCGTGGCGCCCGAAGCAGAAGCTGTTCGCAAGTGCCGGTCGGTCAGATCCAGAGATTACTACTACCGAATACTACTTCGAAGACTTCTAAAAGCTAAGTACCCGTTGGGGACTCTTTCTTGCCTCAGCCGATGTCAGAAAAAGTGAATAACTGTTTAACTTGTGGGAAACAAATACCTCATAAAGATTTCCACTCTTACTGCTTACCTTGTTTAGGCCCAGACCACGACGTAGCAGCCTGTTTAGCCTGTGCTTCTTTCAACCGACGAACGCTTAGGCGTCGGTCGGAGTTTGCTGAACAGTTTTTCGGCTCAGATTTTGCGTACATTATGCCGTCGGATCCTCCGACTTCTCAAATTGTTAAGAAACGCAAAGAAAAAGACCGACACTCGCGGTCCACGGTTTCAGCCGAAACCACGGTTAAGCAAACCGCGAGTGTCTCGGTTTCGGCCGAAACCGAGCAAACGGGTCAATCTTCAGCCGAATCCATTACTACTACCAAGGCTCCTGCTACCCTAGTTGAATCGGCCTCTGAAGTTTTGCCTACTAATGTGGTTTCTCTAGAATTATCGGACACCATCCCTTTGGATGTCTCTACCCCAGCACGTGGTGCTGCTAGGCCTCCTGCAGCCATGTCTATAAAGGCCTTTGCCAGGGCTAAAGCAGCCAAAACTGCTAAGTCTGTGCCTGTTAAGCCCCCCTCTCACAGGCCCAGTTCCAGTTCTCAAATGCTTACTCTGGCAGAGGATCTCATCTCTTTAATAAGGGGATCCCAATCTCACCCAGACAGGGCCTCTCAACCTCCAGAAAAGAGACCTAGAGCAGAGCCCCCTGAGCCAGTGTCCTCAGATGATTCTTCTGATGATACAGACAATACAGACCATCCAGAGGCTCCTTTTTCTACTTATGAAGATTCCGATGCTGAAGAATCTATTCCTTCTGCCTCTCCACCAGAGGAATTTTCCTTTGGGGAAACCTTACATGCCATGAGAGAGCATTTCCAATGGCAGGGACAAGATTTCTCAGATTCAAGAAAAAGGCTTAGGACCTTTCTACACTTACCGCAACATAGGCCCTTAGCTATACCTCCAGTTCTTCCTGTTGTGGATGATGCATTTAATGATGTTTGCACTGCTCCTGATACTTTACCTCCAGCCCCTGCCAAGCCCGATAGGTTTTACAGGGTACCGGACACTCATCACCACTTATTCAAGGCTCCCCTTGCAGATCCTGAGACTATCTCTCAGGGGCCTAAGGCAGTAGCTTCGACCTCAGCGAAAAACCCTCTCCCTTCTGAAAGGGAATCCAGGTCCTTAGAGAGATGGGGTAAAAAAGTATACACCTCTGCTACTCTCTCAGCTAGAGCTCTGAACTGTCAGTTTCATATGATCCAATACCAAGAGTTTATGCTTGATCAGTTAACTATGAAACTGTCCTCTGATGATTCCTTAGATAAGAAATATGTTTCAGAAATGGTGAATAACATTCAGCAGGTTAGTAACCATTCTTTAACATGTGGCTATGATGCACTGGAGGCTTCATTTAGATCAGCCATGACTGGCACAGTTATAAGAAGGCATGCATGGTTGAAAGAACAGGTCTTGCCGGATCATGTTAAAGCAAAACTATTAGATGCTCCTATGGATAAGGTCAGTCTATTTGGTTCTCCTGCCCAGCAAGTAATGAAGAAAATGGAAGAGAAGGCAAAATCTGTACAAACAGTTAAAGATTTCTTACAGGTTCAGCCCCCAAGGTTTAGCAGGAACTGGCCTTCCAAAAATTGGTCCTTTCCAGACTCCTCTAAATCTCAGAGAGGCAGGAATAGATGTCCCAGAGGCAGAAATCAATCCAGAGGAGGTGCCTACAGAGGACGCCAGTGGCAAGGCAATAACCAACGAGGCACAGACACAACCACTGCCACTACAACAGGACAAACACAGTGACTTGGCTCTGACACCGCCTTCCAGGGAACAAGTAGCAGCACCCTTAGGTGGAAAGTTAGCCTTATTTTCAAAAAATTGGCACTATATCACAAGAGACAAGTGGATTTTGAAAACTATAGACCAAGGCTACAGGTTTCATTTTCACACCTTACCAGTAAAAAGAGGAATGCCAAACCTACTACCAAATCAAAAAACAGAAGCTCTAAAACAGATAGCTCAATTAACAAAGATGAGAGCTGTGGAAAGGGTGCCACCTACAGAACAGGGCAAAGGATTTTATTCCAGACTCTTCCTAGTACCAAGAAAATAGAAAAGTTGGAGACCTATTCTCGACCTATCCGCTTTAAACACATTCATCATTGTTCCAAAATTCAAAATGCTGACCCTACAGCAACTTCTTCCCATGCTGGGCAAGGAGTGTTGGCTGGTAACTCTAGATCTCAAGGAGGCATACCTGCACGTCCCCATACGACCAAATTGCAGAAGATACCTCAGATTTCTTGCAGGATCAGAGCATTATCAATTCTCAGCATTGCCCTTTGGCTTATCTACTGCGCCCAGAGTATTCACAAAATGCCTGGCATCAGTAATCGCTCATTGCAGGCTACAGGGAATCCAAATTTATCCATACCTGGACGACTGCCTGATACAAGCGGACAACAAAAGCAAGCTGACACAAGACTTACAAAGAGTCATTTGCTTACTACAAGCCCTGGGATACACAGTCAATTTAAAATCAGTCAAGACTGATACCATCCCAAACAAGAACATTCTTGGGTGCAGAATTGGACACAGTAAAACAGATGGCATTCCTAACTGCAGAAAAACAAGAACATCTCCTCTTTACTTCTTGGCATTAACAAAGCAGAACAAACTAACAGCAAGGAAAGTACTGCAGGCCTTGGGCTTCATGGCATCATGCATAATCCTGGTCCCCCATGCCAGACTGCATATGAGAAAGCTACAGTGGTACCTAAAGAATTTATGGTCTCAACACAGGCACAGCTTAGAAACTGAAATACCACTAATCCCATGCCTGAAACAAGAGTTCCTATGGTGGGCTCAAGCATGCCAGTCAAACCCAGGTTTGCCCTTCCACAACATTCAAGCAAGCCAAACCATCACAACGGACGCCTCAGACCTAGGTTGGGGGGGCCCACATGCTGGACAAATGCATTCAAGGATTATGGACTCCAGATCAGCTGCACCTGCACATAAATCAAAAAGAAATGCTGGCAGTAAAACTAGCAATCCAGAATTTCAGACCATTCCTCAAAGAAGGCCAATTAATGATAAGGACAGACAACACCACAGTCATGTGGTACATCAACAAACAGGGAGGCACTCATTCATACCTCCTATGCCGAATGGCTCTGGACCTATGGAATATGGCTCTGAGCTACAACATTCAGTTACAGGCAATATTTGTACCGGGAAAAGAAAACATCCTAGCAGACATGTTAAGCAGAACTACCTCGGATGCTCACGAATGGATGCTACACGCGACATCTTCAAGGCCATCACAAAAAATGGGGAATGCCACAAATAGACCTATTCGCATCCCCACTCAATCACCAGATCAAGAAATTCTGCACAAGGACATACCACCCACTGGCTTGGAAAGTGGACTCTCTATCCTTCAGTTGGAAAGACCTGACAGCATATGCATTTCCACCTCTTCCTTTGATGCACAAGGTACTACTGAAAATCAAAGAGGAACGTCCAAGGATAATTCTGATAGCTCCAAATTGGCCAAGACAACATTGGTATCCACTGCTGAGGAGCATGTCTCTGGGAGGAACGTGGACACTACCCCTGATTCCTTTGATGTTAACTCAGAGCGACTACAACATCATGCATCCAAACCTGAAAACTCTACAACTGACTGCCTGGAACATTACATAAGAATAACTAACCCAGATTTATCCCAAAGGGTTAAAGACATCATCCTTGAGGCCCGCAGACCTTCAACAAGAAGGAACTATGCAGGAAAATGGAAAAGGTTTGTCATTTGGAGTTCTGAAAGAGGAAAAGATGTGTCAAAGATAGATATTGCCAACATCCTGGAGTATTTGGCAGAGCTTCTCCATACAGGCCTGTCCTATTCCTCCATCAAGATACATGCATCAGCTATTTCTGCAGAATACAGCTTGATCCCCTGTCTTCTCACACCTCTACTCAGGCAGTTCCTCAGAGGAATCAAGAATGTAAAACCTCCTAGGAAACCACCATTACCAGCATGGGACTTGAACTTTGTGCTAGAAAAATTGACACTTCCTCCATTCGAACCAGCAGCAACAGCAGACCTTCAACACCTATCCTGGAAAACTGCTTTCCTACTGGCAATTACTTCAGCAAGGAGGGTTTCGGAACTACAGGCCTTAATGGCAGTACAACCCTTCCTAATCTTCCATCAAGATAGTGTCCATGAGAACTAATCCTACATTTATGCCTAAGGTGGTATCCAGAGTGTCTCTAAACCAGGCAATCCACCTACCTACCTTCTTTCCCAATCCACAGAACAGGGGGAAAGACTGCTGCATACCTTGGATGTACACAGACAGTTGCACTACTACCTGGACAGAACCAAGGGCAATAGAAAAACTGACCAGCTTCTAGTAGCTTATGCAACAGGAAGGGAAGGAAAAGCAATTTCCAAACAGACAATCTCCAAGTGGATAGGAAATTGCATAAGATTCTGTTACTCCTACCATGGAAAGCAAATTCCACAGAACATAAGGCCTCATTCTACAAGAGCTACAGCCACTACCACAGCTTTCTTATGAGGAGTGGCTACCAAGGACATTATTGAGGCGGCTACTTGTAAGACTGGAACCATTTTATAGCTAGTGTGTCAAGTGACAGAGATTTAAGAATATGTATGAGTATTTGGTGATTAACCATGTCGAAAGCCTTGGACAGGTCTAAGAAAAGTGCAGAGGAAAGCATGTTAAGGTTACGTTTTTTGTTGATGGTGTCCGTAAAGGAAAGCAGGGCAGTGGTAGTGCTATGGGAAGGTCTGAAACCATGTTGGGTATTGGTAAGCAAGTTATTATGGCGAAGGTGGTCAAGCAGTTGCTTGTGGATCCACCTTTCCATGATCTTAGATAAGGGAGAGAGTAGGGCTATGGGATGATAGTTGGAGAGAGCAGTGGAATTTCCACTTTTATGAAGGGGAATAATATGGGAAACTTTCCAAAGTTTAGGGACATATCCTTCAGTGATGGTTCTATTGATTAGTATGGAGATAGGGTAAGCTATGGATTTGGCTGCTAACTGTAAGTATTCTGCGTGTAGTAAGTCAACAGAGGGAGTGCATGGTTTGAGTTTTTGGATAAGGGAGAGAATGTAAGCTGTTGGGACAGGTTGGAAGAGAAATGGAGGTGATGGGTTTGAGTTAGAATTGAATATAGTTGTGTTATGACTAAAGAGCTGACTGGCAAGAGTTTGAATTCCTTCGGTGAAAAAGGTATTAAAGGCATTAGCCGTTTGCTTGGGATTCTCCTTGTCAGTGCCTTGTGGGTTGGGTGTGATAGAGTGACTGGGCTGTAGTAATTGCTTAATACTTGCCCAGAACTTTTGTGGATTATTGTGATGGGTTTGCTAAGATTGTAGGTAATTTTATTTTATTTATTTCCAGTTTGATTACCGGGGAAGTCCACTGGGCCAGAACGTACCCATTTTCAGTGGAGGCCCGGGGAGAAAAGCTCCAAAAGCAAAGCAAATACAATCTAAGTTACATAGTGTAAAAGGTAGTAATAAAATATATACATTTGAAATTACATTACATTGATACAGTTAGTAAAAAAGCAAATACACGCAGTATACTTCGAAAAACATCATTCAGGAAGGTAGATAATAGATTTAGTAGTTTCCTTCAAGTAGCAGGTTAAACTGTATGAGAACAAGGTCTAAGGTTACATGCTATTTACAATATTTACATATGAGGAGTAGAGAGAGTGAGAAAGTACATAAACTTGAGAGTAGAATATAGTTTGATCAAGCAGTGATCGAGAGAGAATAAGAGAAGAAAAGAAGATAGTATTAGGGTAGAGTAAAGAGAAAGGATGTAGAGGGTTCAAGGGGAATTTATTTAGATTTATGTAGGATGTAAGCAGGTGCACTTATGTTTAGAGGATAAGTAAGAGAAAAGTTGGGTTTTGAAGGCTTCAGTGTTAGATGTTGTTCTAAGAGAAGAAGGGAGAAAGTTCCATTTCCTGCCAAGAGAGTAGGAGAGAAGGAGTTGGCCAGCAGGGCGATTGGGTTTGTGGATGGTGATTAAATTTTGGTGTTTAGATCTTAGAGATCTGTTTGGGGTGTATGGCGGAAGGATGTTTGCTAGGGCTGGGCATTTATCAGGGTAGAATATTAATTTGTGAGCAGTGGTTAGTTGGAGGTATTCTAGGTAGTTAGGGAGTTCTAGCCAGTTCAGAGTTTGTAGGGAAAGACAAAGGTAATAGTTTTGTTTATCGGACAATATTGCTTTTTTAGTCACATTTCTCAGTTGCTTGTAGTGTTGATCAGTAGGGTTTTTAGTTAATCGTGATTTATTCCAGATTTTGTTTCTGAGGTGGATTTTTTGCTTAGTTTCTGTAGAGAGCCAAGGAGCAGATTTAGTTCTTATTCTAATAGAGCAGGTAGGAGCATGGTGGTTTAGTATGGCTAGAAACTTAGCATTAAAGTAATCAACAGCTTCATCGAGAGAAAGGTGTTTTAAGGGGAACCAATTACATGCTTTCAATTCATTCTGGAATAGATCCAACTTGAAGTTGTTCTTGGTTCTAATTGTTCTAGTAATGGGTTGAATGGGTGGATTGGCTTTGAGCCTGATAATGTAGGTTAGTGAATGGTCACTTACATCGTCAGGGAGGGTTCCGGCTTCATAAGTGTGGGGTTGGTAATTAATGAGTATCTATCCAATCTAAGGTGCTTTCTTTTTTATTGGTTTTGTTTATTCTAGTAGGGGAGGTAATAGTTTGAGTAAACCCATAGAGATTAATATGGCTAGTAGGGTATTTGTTGCTGCAAGACTTCCAATCTATGTTAAAATCACCTAGGATTATGGTTTCATGGGGTAGGTTTTGAGATGACCAACACAGGATGTTTTCGATGGTAGTAATGTTATTTCCTGGAGGAACATAGATGCAGATAATATAGATAGATTTGACTGAGTTTAACGAAAGTTTGGTAATAAGAATCTCAGCATTAGAGTCCTGAGGTGGTTTCTGGTTGAAGGTGGTTATTTGAAAGACAGATTTGAATAAGACAGCTACTCCACCACCTTTCTTGGCTACTCGGTCAAGGCATAAGATATTGTAACCAGGTGGGATAACTTCATTATCTTTAGTTGAAGGTTTTAGCCAAGTTTCTGTTAGACAAATAATATCAAATGAGTAGAGTTCCAAGAGAGCATGGAGTTGTGTTTTTTTGTTATTAATGCTATGTGTGTTAAGGTGAGCTATTAAGAGTGAGTTGGTTGTTTTTTTAAGTAGGGGGATGGCAGAGGGGTTTGGGTTGAAGAGTTGAGTAATAGTGGAGGTGTTTGGGCATGGGTTTGGGTGAATGTCGAGTTGCCAGCCTGGCGCCCAACCTTCCACAGAATTTCTTTGACTTATAGTGATAAAAAGGTAATGCTGCATTATATCCTTGTATAGTAAAAGGAGGATACATTTTGTTCCTGAATGAGGAAGTGTCTGTCTGTCTGTAAATATTTGGCACCTTTAGCCTCCTTCTGTAGACTGATGGTTGCTCTGGTAGTAAATCTGATTGAGACGGCAGAACACCATTCTGGTCTTGGCTGTCTCTCTTATTCTTGAATACCAAATATTATTCCTGTCCAAGACTGAAGGTTCCCAATATTGGATTAAAAATGCATTCTTACAGTATCAATTAATATATAAAGAGACATTCATTGATGAAGCCACGATACCCTTCCATTGGCCATCTTGGTTGGGATGGTCCCTCCATGCAGTCTCTGTTGTTGGTCTTGTAGGTCGGGTAAGTATATACTTTATATTACTTTTTGGCATTCACGTCACTTATCTTCATACTGCCTTGACTTGCAAGTTTGCTCAGTAGTGGTTGAGGTTGAACTGGCAGGTTTAAAGGCCTGTCATTAGTAAACAGCAGTTCCCATATCCCCCTAACCATACCTACAACTACTGTCCATGAATCTGTAGCTTTCTCATTTCACCCATTCAGACCACATACATCAAAATACTCCTTCAACTGAAACCCACCAGACTTGCAATAGATCAACTTCTAGCGAATTTCCTAAACTAGTATCTGACTCGATCTCGTACCCAGTTTCAGTATGTATTAATTGCTCCATTATTGAACAATATGTACCTACCCTGTGGGAAATCTCCCATGTTATTCCTCTGCACAAGGGTGGTCATTCCACTGATTTATCTAACTGGAGACTCATTGCCATACTGTCATCTCTTAGCAAAGTTCTTGAAAAATGCATTCCTACTCAACTACTGTCCTATCTTGTACAAAATAACCTTCTCTCTGAGTCTCAACATGGCTTTAGACCTAAACATGGTACCACAGCACCCCTCCCACCATAGAAATTGTAACAACCCCGTCTCTTTAATTTTCTTGGATCTGTCAAAAGCATTTGACACTGTGTCCCATCAAAAACTTCTTGAAGATTTATCATCTGTCCATCTGTCACTGCTGTCCATTACCTGGTTTCATAGCTGTCTGTCTGACTGCCAACAATCAGTTATTTGGAAAGATGAGCCCTCTACCCTTCTTCCTGTTACTGTAGGAGTATGTCAAGGCTCTATTCTTGGGCCTCTGCTCTTCTCCAGCTTTACAAACGATCTTAGCTCGGCATCCACACATGCTACCATCATACAATATGCAGATGATACCACTGTTATCTGTGCAGCCCCTTCCCTCATTGCACTTGTATCTACTGCCTTCTCTGACATTGAACTGTTCCTCAACGAAAGACCACTCATAATGAACCCCAACAAAACAAAGCTAATGCTATTCTCCAATAATAATTCCACAGATTGTTCTTCGTGTTTCACTGTTGCAGTCATCACACTCTGGTTATCTGCCTGCAGGTAGCCCTCAGTCGGCCCGAATACCAGAGGCTTAGTATTTCCGCGTCGGTTGCTGTCGCTCCAGGTCTGACGTCAGGTTGTCAGGGGTATAAAAACAGGCAGCTGACGCCATTATATCAATCTTTTTGCCGAGGAGCCCGAAGCAGTTTGCACGAGTGCCGGTCGGTCACTACCTGAGTTTTCATTATCGAATTAAATTATTCTGAAGTCTTCTAAAGCTAAGTACCCCGTTGGGGATCCTTTTTTCTTGCTCTAACCAATGTCAGAAAAAGTTAACAATTGTCTTGCCTGTGGAAAGCAAATACCACACCGAGATTTTCATTCTTACTGCGTCACCTGTTTAGGCTCAGACCACGACGTCCCCCGGTGTCAGTTTTGTGCCTTGTTCAACTCCTGAACTATTTGTTGTTGGGCCCTTTTTGTCAATAAATACTTTAGTTCTCAATCTCCATATTCTGAAATGGCTTCGGTAAGCCATCCGGCTACCGATCTACCAAATAAACGTAAGGATAAAGACAAAGACAGACCGTACAAGTCCAAAGCTGCCGATGATGCTTCCGATAAGCTAGTCGCCAGTTCGCCGGTACTCAGTGAGACGCTTTTGTAGCCCCTGATACCCGCTTCAGTGGATTCACAGGCCTCTACCGAGACCCAATTGGAGTCCGGTATGCCACGAGACTCTTCTTTGACAGAACCTGCGGTTGTCTCTACCTTGGATGGGTCCGGACCCACTGAGCAGGCACTGGCTTCTGAGGAAGTTCTTCGCACTACCAATATTCGACACAAACCGACTTCTTTCACGTCTTCAGTCCTGTCTAAAACTACCGAGTTTCTAAGGCCAAGAGTACGTGCTATGCCTAAAAAAAACGACGACCCAAAAGCATGCGCCTGCTTCCTTGCCACAACTTCAAATGCTTAAAATGGCAGAAGACCTTGTTATGTTGAACCGATGACCCAAAAGCATGCGCCTGCTTCCTTGCCACGACATCAAATGTTTAAAATGGCAGAAGACCTTATGTTGATTAGGGGAAGTCGGACTTCCCCTGCTAAGAGAAAGAGACCTGTCCCCAGCAACTTTAACAGACCAAGAGTCCGACGACTCTAAGGTATCTGATTATGAAGAAATGCCTTTATCTGGTTATGAGGGCTCAGATACAGAAGAGTCTATTCCCTCTGCTTCTCCTCCAGAGGATTTTTCTTTTGGTGAAACGTTACATAAGAGAGCATTTCCACTGGGAATGCCAAGACTATCCTCAGTCTAAAAAGAGACTCAGAGAATTTCTAGACTTGCCACAATGTAGGCCTTTAGCAATACCCCCAGTCCTGGATGTTGTGGATGATGTCTTTATGGAATCCAGTTTAACTCCTGATACCCTACCCCCTGCTCCTAGGAAACCAGACGAGTACTACAGAGTGCCTGACTCTCTCAAATTCCTTTTCAGAAATCTTACTGCTGACCTAGAGGTCTTCTCCCACGGCCCAAAGGTATCAAAACAACTACAGCTAAGAATCCCACTCCTTCAGACAGGGATTCCAGAGCCTTAGACATATGGGGTAAGAAAGTATACACCTCTGCAACTCTTGCCATCAGGGCTTTGAATTCCCAGTTTCACATGCTGAAGTACCAATAACATATTATGGAACTTATTAAGCAAAAAAATACCTACCTTTAAGGACTGTGCAGAAAATAAAGAATTACAAGAGCTTATACATTCTGCAAACCAAGTCAGCAAGCATACATTGCAGTGTGGCTTTGACGCCCTAGAAGCATCTTGCAGGGCAGCAGTCACTGGTTCTGTACTGAGAAGGCATGCTTGGCTTAAGGAGCAGACCTTGCCAGACCATGTCAAATCAAAATTACTAGACACTCCTTTGAATAAGGACAATCTGTTTGGCACCAGAGCTGAAAAGGTCCTTAAAAAGATGTAAGAAAATGCTAAATCTATGCAGACAGTCAAAGATTTCTTGCAAGTACAGCCTCCTAGATTCAATTGCCCCTCGAAACATTGGTCCTTCCAGCCCCCCTCTAGGCTGTCTCAAACTAGACCCAGGGGAAACAGACCCCCCCCCCCCAGACTACAGTTTCAGGGTATGCAGAGATCTAAGCAATGGAGTGCCTCCACTTCAAAAACAGGGAGTGGGAGTGCTAAGCCACCCCCTTACGGGAGGAATTCCCAATGACTTCTCAACTCCACTCCCCACCTCTGCCCAGCAGCTTGTGCCCCTAGGAGGAAAACTTGCCCATCATGCAAAAAACTGGATTTCCATTACCAAAGGCTGATGGGTCCTCAACATTGTATCCCAGGGGTACAAATTTTACTTCCACTCACTGCCAACCCCAATAGGGTTCCCAGAGCTTCCTCTAAACCAGTGGGCAGAGGCACAAAAACAAGTTCAATCCATGCTCTCTATAAGGGCAATTCAACCTGTTCCTGCGGAACAGAAGGGTCAGGGGTTTTATTCCAGACTTTTCCTGGTACCCAGAAAAGAAGGCACTTGGCGCCAAATCCTAGATCTTTCCATTCTAAACACCTTCCTTGTGGTACCAAAATTCAAAATGCTCACCCTGCAGCAGCTTCTTCCTATGCTGGCCAAAGATGCCCGGTTAGCTGCCCTGGATTTAAAAGAAGCCTGTCTGCAAATTCCTGTAAGGGACTCATGCCGGAAATGTCTTTGCTTCAGGGCAGGATCTATGCATTATCAGATGTTCTTCGTGTTTCACTGTTGCAGTCATTACATTTGGGTAATCCTGCTGGCAGGTTGCCCTCAGTCGGCCTGAATTTCAAAGTCTTGGGTCCTGCGTCGGTTGCTGTCACCCATTCCCTGACGTCAGGTTGTCAGGGGTATAAAAGAAGCAGCTGACGCCATTTTATTCAGTCTTTCTTGCTGCGCAGTGCCCGAAGCAGAAGCAGTTTGCAAGTGTTGGTCGGCCGACTCCTGAGATTTTTGTGTTCGAGTTTCAGATCCGAAGTCTTTAATAAAGCTAAGTACCCCGTTGGGGAAACTTTTTTCTTGTTCCAGACCGATGTCAGAAAAAGTTAATAATTGTATTTCTTGTGGAAAGCAAATATCTCATAAGGATTTTCATTCTTACTGTATTCCTTGCCTAGGCCCTGATCACAACGTTACTGGTTGTCGGTTTTGTGCTAGATTTAACCAACGCACTATTAAGCGTCGGTATGATTTTGCTTTAAACTTTTTTGGACGCCAGTTTAATCACCCAGAAATGTCGTCAGATAGCCATCCGGCTACCGGAGTTTACAAAAAATGCAAAGAAAAGGATAAAGAAAAACAACCGAGGCCCAAAACTGATGACGAAGTTTCTCCTAAGCCAGTCGCCGGTTCTCAGTGAGGCACGTTTGCAGCCCCTGACACCCGCTACTTTAGAGTCACAGGCCGCTACCGACTCCCACGTGCAGTCGGCCATGCCTCTGGATACTCAAGGTATTGGAGCCTCAGACGCAAATCTCTCAGATGGGTCCGGAGCCGCTGAGCAGGTACTGGCTTCTGAAGGTGTATTCAGACCTAAACATCTTTACATTAAAACGACTTCAGCTTCAAAGGCAAAGACTAAAGTACCTTCTAAAGCAAGGAAACAAAGTCAAGAGCCATGTGGACAGGCCTCTATGCCCAAAAAACAGATGCTCAAAATGGCCGAAGACTTGATTACCTTGATCAGGGGTTCCCATCCTCCTCCTGATAAGAGGCCTAGGCAAGACACTGACTATGAATCTTCAGATCAGGTTTCTATTTCTTCTGATTCCTCTTCTGATCAGGAATATTCTCTTCCCCCCTATGAGGATTCAGATGCTGAAAAATCTATTCCTTCAGCATCTCCTTCTGAGGACTATTCCTTTGGGGAAACCTTGCATACCATGAGGGAGCATTTCCACTGGGAGAGCCAAGATTTTTCAGAATCTAAAAAGAGACTCTGATTTTCTTTTACTACCTCAGCACAGGCCTCTAGCCATTCCACCTGTGTTAGACGTTGTAAATTATGTATTTTCGGAGTCTAGTCTGACCCCTGATACCTTACCCCCAGCTCCTGTTAAGCCTGACAGATATTACAGGGCTCCTGACTCACACAAATGTCTTTTTAGAAACTCTGCTGCTGATCCAGAAACTATTTCACAGGGTCCCAAGGGAGTTGAGGCTTCCACTGCAAAAAACCCAACCCCCTCTGACAGAGATTCAAGGGCACTGGATAGATGGGGAAAAAAGGTTTACACATCTGCAACTTTGGCTATAAGGGCCTTAAACTGTCAATTTCATATGCTTAAGTATCAGCAGCATGTCATAGGATTGCATAAACAGAAAATGTTGTTAAATTCTGAATGTGCAGAAAACAAGGAAATGCAGGATTTATTGTATGCAGCAGAACAAGTTGGAAAACATACTTTGCAATGTGGTTTTGATTCTTTGGAGGCCTCCTGCAGGGCTGCAGTTACGGGTTCTGTAATTAGGAGGCATGCTTGCTTAAAGGAACAAAATCTGCCTGATCATGTTAAAGTAAAATTACTAGATGCACCTTTACAGCATGATACTTGGTGTTAAGGCAGAAGAGGTGTTAATGAAAATGGAGGACAAAGCTAAATCTATGCAAACTGTCAGAGATTTTTTACAAGTACAGCCACCTAGGTTTAGTAGACACTGACCTACAAAAAACTGGTCCTTTCCTGTGTCAGACAGACCTCAAAGGGGCAGATCCAGGCGCCCTAGGGGCATATCCCAGGTGCAAGGTTCTTATAGGCCCAAGCAATGGGGGGCTTCTACCTCCAAAGCTGGAGAGGATAGATCACAGACATACAGAAAACAGTCACAATGACTTCCCCCTGCCAGCACCAAGCACTTATCTTCTGGCAGCACCATTAGGGGGAAAATTAGCACTTTTTGCTCAAAATTGGCACATTATAACCCAGGACAAGTGGGTTCTAAACATAGTGTCACAAGGCTACAAGTTCCATTTCCATACAATGCCAAAGGCAAACGGCTGGCCATATCTGCCACAAAATCAATGGGCAGAGGCACTAAAACAAGTCTCATCCCCTCATGGACATGGGGGCCATTCAACAAGTACCAGAGCAAGAGCAGGGACAAGGATTTTACTCAAGACTGTTCTTGGTACCCAGAAGGGACAAGGCCTGGAGGCCGATACTGGACCTATCTATTCTGAACACTTTCCTGGATATTCCAAAATTCAAAATGTTGACTTTGCAGCAGCTTCTGCCCATGCTGGGCAAGAATGCTTGGCTTGTGACTTTAGACCTAAAAGAGGCATACCTGCATGTCCCAATCAGACAATCATGCAGAAGATACCCAAGATTCAAGGTTGGTTCAATGAATTACCAATTCTCTGCATTGCCCTTTGGCTTATCTACTGCACCCAGGGTCTTTACAAAGTGCCTGGCACCAGTAATTGCATTCTGCAGACAGAGAGGAATACAAATATATCCTTACTTGGACAACTGTCTCATTCAAGCAGAGAACAAGGACATTCTACTTCAACATATGGCGTTTGTAAAAAGACTTCTAACATGCCTAGGGTACACAGTCAACAAAAAGAAATCAAAACTAGTACCCTCACACAAGTGATAATATTCCTGGGTGCAAGCTTGAATACAACTGCCCAGATGACTTATCTCACGCCAGACAAAGGCAACTGACTACCTATTTCAAAATGTTGGCAACAAAGGCCCAGATATCTGCAAGAAAAATTCTGCAGGCTTTGGGCTTCATGGCCTCCTGCATCCTATAATTCCATATGCAAGACTGCATATGAGGAAACTTCAATGGTACTTAAAAAGTGTTTGGACTCAACATTGCCACAGCCTGGAAACTATGATTATTCTAATTCACTGCCTGCAACAGAAGTTTCAATGGTGGGCGAAGGCTTGTCACCAGAACAAGGGACAGCCATTCACACTACTTCCAGCCAGGCAGACACAACGGATGCATCAGACTATGCCTGGGGAGCTCACATGGCAGGAAGATGCATTCAGGGCACGTGGTCCTCAAACCAAATGCATCTACATATCAATCAAAAAGAGATGTTAGCTGTTCAAAATGCACTGACAGCCTTCAAGTACCTACTTCATCCGGGACAACTATTGATAAAGACGGACAACACCACAGTCATGTGGGGGCACTCATTTTTACCCTCTTTGCAGACTAGCCATGACCTTGTGGGACACAGCTTTGACTTACCAAGTACATCTGCAGGCACAATTCCTGCCAGGAAAGGAAAATACTCTGGCAGGCGAACTAAGCAGAAACCTCATGGATCTCCACGAGTGGAAGCTGGATCCACAAGTCTTCAGCATGATAACAAGGAAATGGGGAAGCCCGGACATAGATCTATTTGCCTCCCCTCATAATTACCAACTAAAAAGATTCTGCACAAGGACTTATCACAGACAAGCATGGAAAGTGGATGCCCTATCCTTCAGCTGGAAAAACCTATCCGTATATGCCTTTCCTCCGCTGCCTCTCCTCCCCAAGGTGCTCTTAAAGGTCAGACAGGAGAAGCCAAAGATGATACTGATTGCCCCAGACTGGTCACGCCAGTACTGGTATCCAATACCAAGGAATTTATGTCTATACCCAGCTTGGACCTTACCTCAAATACCTCGACTACTGTCCCAGCAAAACAATCAGATCATGCACAGCCAACTCAGGACATTAAACTTGGCAGCATGGCGGATAATGTAGTCATTCAAAAAGCACCACTCAGCTAAGCTGTGATGGATGTCATTCTGGAAGCCAGAAGGTGTAGTACTAGAAAATCTTATGCTGGAAAATGGAAGAGATTCTGTGCCTGGAGCCAGGCACAAGGAACTGATACAGCGGTACCAAATATTCCTCAGATTTTGCAATATTTAACTGAGATGCCGGACAAAGGCCTATCTTTTTCATCAATTAAAATTCATGCCTCAGCCATTTCGGCTCATTACAATACAGAGCCACCACTTTTTTCTCACCCTTTATTAAGACAGTACCTCAGAGGAGCCAAAAATTTAAGGCCCCCAAGGAGACTACCAGTACCTGCATGGGACCTCAACTATGTCTTGGAAAAGCTCACACTGCCTCCTTTTGAACCAGCTGCTACTGCTGATATGAAGTTTTTATCTTAGAAAACAGCTCTGCTCTTAGCAATTACTTCTGCAAGACGAGTTTCAGAGCTACAGGCGCTCATGGCTGTGGAACCTTTCATCATTTTCATCCAGTCAGGGTCTCTCTGAGGACAAACCCAACATTTATGCCTAAAGTAGTGCCCAGTGTGGCTCTTAACCAAGCCATCCATCTGCCAACCTTTTACCCAAATCCGCAGAACAAAGGGGAGAGAGTTCTGCATTTTTTGGACATACACAGACAGCTGAGATTCTACTTGGACAGAACCAAAGCTTTCAGGAAGACGGAACAATTACTAGTGGCATATGCTGCAGGATTGCAAGGAAAGCCCATCTCAAAACAGACTATTTCTAAGTGGTTAGGCCACTGCATTCGTTTCTGCTACTTACACCATGGCAAACCAGTGCCTAAGGGTATTAGGCCTCATTCCACCAGAGCTGCAGCCACCTCAGCAGCCTTTCTCAGGGGAGTACCAACCAGAGACATTTTAGAGGCGGCTACTTGGAGTTCAGTGCGCACCTTCACAAAGCATTGTCATCTGCCACTCTACTCTAAATCCAGGGCAGGCTTTGCCACTGCAGTCCTGCAGGGCCTCATAGCCGCTCCTAGTACTGTTTAGTTCCAGCCTCCCAACCATAGCTTTGGGACTCTACCCCAATGTAATGACTGCAACAGTGAAACACGAAGAACATAGTACAGTTGTGTACACTTACCATAAATGTAGATGTTAGAGTGTATTCACTGTTGCAGTCCAGGTTATACCCACCCGCCTTCCCCCTTTTTTCTTTTGGATCTCATCTTTCCTTCTCTGATTTATACTACCTATGTGGTGTATTTGCTTATAGATGAAGGTAAAATTTATATTGGTGTATATATATAAAGTTTGGCTACCCTTTTTGGGGGCACCTGACATCTGGGGCAAGAAAAACTGAATAAAATGGCGTTGGCTGCTTCTTTTATACCCCTGACGACCTGACGTCAGGGAATGGGCGACAGCAACTGACACAGGACCCAAGATTTTGGAATTCAGGCCGGCTGAGGGCACCTGCCAGCAGGATTACCCAAATGTAATGACTGCAACAGTGAATACACTCGAACATCTACATTTATGGTAAGTGTACACAACTGTACTTTCTCTGCACTTCCCTTTGGCTTATCCACTGCTCCCAGAGTATTCACAAAATGCCTGGCTCCAGCAATTGCTTACTGCAGACAGAGAAAAATTCAACTTTACCCATACTTGCACGACTGCCTGATCCAGGCAGACAGTCAGGAAATGCTGTTGCAGCACATGACATTTGTAAAAAAACTTTCTAACCTCCCTGGGGTGTATCATTAATGAAAATAAATCAAAACTAGTACCCAGTCAAAAGATTGTATTCCTGGGAACAAGCTTGGACACAGCATCCCAGATGGCATTCCTTACACCAGAAAAACAAGCCTATCTGACGGACTATTTCAGTCAAATGGCCACCAGATCACAGCTATCGCAAGGAAAATCCTGCAGGCCCTAGGGTTCATGGCCTTCTGCATCCTACTAATTCCATATGCCAGACTGCATATGAGGAAACTTCAGTGGTACTTAAGTCTTTGGTGCCAACATTCTCAGGACCTGGAAACCGTCATTCCTATCATACCTTGTCTAAGGACAGAGTTTCTTTGTTGAGCAGCAGCATGCAACCATAACAAGGGACTATCCTTCACATAACCCCAGTCTGCCACCCAAACCCTAACCACAGACGCATCAGATTATGCCTGGGGGGGGTACACCTAGATGACAAGTGCATTCAGGGCCACTGGAGCCCAAGTCAAATTCATCTGTACATAAACCAAAAAGAGATGCTAGCTGTGCAGCACGCTCTAACAGCTTTCAGATCCCTACTCTCACCGGGACCCCTGCTGATAAAAGCACACACCACAGTTAAATGGTATATCAACAAGCGGGGGGGGGGGTCCACTCTTACCCACTCTGCAGGCTCGCCATGGCCCTGTGGAACACGGCCTTGGACATGCAGGTCCATCTACAAGCTCGATTCCTGCCGGGCAAACAAAACTCACTGGCAGATGACTTAAGCAGAAATCTCCTAGACCTACACGAGTGGCAATTAGAGCCCAGCACCTTCAGCCTTCTGATTCAGAAATGGGTGACCCCAAAAGTGGATCTCTTTGCCTCCCCTTGCAATCACCAGCTCAGCAAATTCTGCACCAGGACACCTCATAGCAGGGCCTGGAAAGTGGATGCCGTATTCTTCCAGTGGGTAAACCTCTCAATCTATGCATTACCCCCTCTGCTCCTTCTCTCAAGAATATTACTCAAGATTAGACAAGACAGACCAAGGTCAATTCTGATTGCCCCGGACTGGCCACGCCAGCACTGGTACTCACTGCTGCGCAACCTGTCACTGGTGCCACCCTGGCACCTACCCCACAGGCTCCACCCTGCTCACTCAACAAGGGGGACAGATCTTGCATCCGCAACTGCAAACCTTAAATCTTGCAGCCAGACTTATTCCTTGAATTCTTCCCCAGTGTCCAGCCTAAGCAAGCCGGTACTGGATGCCATTCTTAAAGCCAGAAGACCCAGTACAAGGAAATCCTATGCTGATAAGTGGAAAAGGTATTGCTCTTGGATTCAATCTAAAGGAGAGGACACAACTCTCCCCTCCCTACCTCTAATCCTAAATTACTTACTCCACAGAGGCCTATCCTTTTCCTCCATTAAGATCCAGGCCTCTGCCATCTCGGCTTATTACAATTCTGAGCCGCCCCTATTCTCTCAACATCTCATCAAACAGTTCCTGAGAGGAGCAGACTCCAAGGAGAGCCCCCACCCCTGCTTGGAACCTTAACTTTGTACTGGAAAAGCTCACACTGTCCCCTTTTGAGCCTGCAGCATCAGCAGACTTAAAATTCCACTCTTGGAAAACAGCATTGCTCCTGGCCATCACTTCAGCAAGAAGATTGTCTGAGCTGCAAGCACTTATGGCCATGGAACCCTTCATTATTTTTCATGCTGACAGGGTCTCCCTCAGAACTAATTTTTCATTTATGCCCAAAGTGGTGTCCAGTGTGGCTCTCAACCAATCTATCCATTTGCCAACCTTCTTCCCTAATCCTCAAAATAAAGGGTAAAGGATCCTGCACTCCCTGGATGTGCACAGACAGCTCAGATTCTACCTAGATAGGACTAAGCCCTTCAGGAAATCTGACCAGTCACTACTCAGTTTTGCACCAGGGGCAGGGGGCAAGTTCATTTCAAAACAGACAATTTCCAAATGGATAGCACACTGTATCCATTTCTGCTACAAATACCATGGGAATCCAACCCCTCAGGGCATCAGAACACATTCCACTAGGGCAACGTCTACCTCTGCGGCATTCCTGAGGGGAGTTCCTACCAGGGACATTCTGGAGGGTGCTACCTGGAGCTCTGTACACACATTCACCAAGCATTACCACCTGTCTATATTTTCCAAATCCAGGGCGGGTTTTGCAACTGCAGTCCTGCAGGGCATTCTAGCCAGCCCAAACATTTCTGACTGCCTCCACCCTTTCTATGGCTTTGGGAATCAACCCAAGTGTGATAACTGCAACAGTGAAACACAAAGAACATAGTACAGTTGTGTACATTTACCATAAATGTAGATGTTCGAGTGTATTCACTATGGCAGTCTTGGTTTTCCTCCCTCCGCCCCCCCCCTCTCTCCTACAACCACGTGCAGGGTTATTGGTACTGGAATTTGCTTTATACTGCTGGAGATTTGTCCACCATAGCTTAGCTCCCTACTGGGGAGTTCCTAACATTTTGGGCAAGAAAAACTGATGTAATAGCATTCAGCTACCTGTTTTTATACCCCTGACTATCTGACTTCAGGCCTGGAGTGACAGCAACGACCCAGAAATACGAAGTCTCTGGTATTCGGGCCGACTGAGGGCTACCTGCAGGCAGATAACCTGAGTGTAATGACTGCAACAGTGAATACACTCGAACATTTACGTTTATGGTAAGT
This sequence comes from Protopterus annectens, assembly GCF_019279795.1. Lineage (NCBI taxonomy): Eukaryota > Metazoa > Chordata > Ceratodontiformes > Protopteridae > Protopterus > Protopterus annectens. The sequence continues at coordinate 916,347,590 of NC_056733.1, forward strand.
GTACATAACTGTACTTTATGAATACTGCAGCAGTGAATACACTCGAACATCTACATTTATGGTAAGCGTACACGACTGTGCTTTCCTCCTTCTCTACTTCCCGTACGCTCCTCCAACAGGACTATAATTGAACCAGTTGATACTGCAAAGTTAGTTGGTGTCACAATAGACTGCCCTAAAATATGATAAGCACATAACCCTTACCGTAAAAAAAGTGCATATCAAGCTTGGCTGCCTCTATTGGTTCAAGACATTCCTTACCGGCTCGACTAGGCAAGCCTTAGCCAGAACACCTCTTCTATCCTCTCTAGTACATGCCTCCCCTATCTATACTAATCTTATAAAATCTGACCTGTCCAAACTAGAGATAACTTACCGTAAAATTGCTTGCTTTGCTGCTGGCCTCCAAAATAGAACCCACCACTGTGCAACCCTGAAACAACTTCAGTGGCTGGAGCTACCAAATCTTCTCACTCTTAATCAACTTACAATTGCTCACAACATTTTACATCAATCTGAAGCTTGCCCAGCACTACTTTATGTATTTATTTTTATTTTACATTTGTTTACCGGGATAGTCCGAATGGATACATGTCCATTTTTAGTGGAGGCCCGGGGAGAAAAGCTCCAAATAGACAAACTTATATAGATTGCACAAGAAGGTAGATAACATTACAAAATATAAAACTAAGTGGTTATGTATAGTGGTTTAGTAGTGTTCCCTAGTAGGGACTCTCAGTTCTCATGGACAGTCACAATTAAAAGCAAGAGAAGTCAGATTGGATATATAGAGCTTGGTGAAGTAGTTGCATGTTATGATATTTGCAGATTATGCTTTCAGTTTATACCTTAATCAGGGTTGGTACATAGGCAAAGCCAGTTCAGTGTGAGGTACTGTTTGAGGTTTTTTTTTTTTTTTTTGAAGAGACTTTTGGAGGATTGTAGGGTTGGCAACGAATTCCAGGTTTTGCCATCAAAGTTGGTAAACAGGGATTCACCAGCAGTTATTAGTTTTGTGGGCTTGGACCAATAGTTTGTTGGCTGACCGTAGGAATCTGAGGTTGCTATATGGCTTAATAATATTTATAAGTGAGGGGGTATCCTCTGGGTGGTGCAGAATGTTGTGCACTATTAAGAGCTGATTGAATTGAATTAAGCTGGGAAGTTCTAGCCACTCTAGTTGTTTTAGGTTCTGGCAGTGGTGGGTTCTATAGGTGGAGCCAGTGGTGAATCTGGCAGTATGGTTGTAGCTGTGGAACAGCTTACCTAGTTCGGATTTGTTGAGGTTTGAGAGTACAGCCGAGGCATGTAAAAGAGTAGAGAATAGGTGTGACCAGGCGATTGCAGTCCTAGCTAGTGGGGTTAAAAATGTCTTGTTTCTATACAGTGATCCAAGCTTCTTATTGATGGTCTGTATGGTTTTGTTGACCTGTAGGTCAAATTTGAGATTATTGTTTATGATAACCCCTAACAGTTTGGTGTGATTATCTGGAGAGATAGTGGTACCATTGTTAGACGTGACAGAGAATGAAAGTGTGTCAGATCTATTAGCGGGGGTGAAGAGTAGAAGTTTAGTTTTATTGGGGTTCAGCAGTCGGCGTTGGTTGGCGAGCCAGTTCTCAATAGTGTTAAATGTATTTTGGGTTAGGATTTGCAGTTCGGAAGGGGAGGTGGCTGAGCAGATCAGAGTGGAATCATCTGCATACTGAATACAGGTAGCTTTAGGGATAGCAGTGTGAAGGTCGTTGATAAAAATAGAGAAGAGTAGTGGTCCAAGTATGGAGCCTTGAGGGACACCAAGTGTGAGAGGTAGCTGGCTGGAGAGTTTGCCCTGCCATAGTACCGCCTGTTGTCTACCAGTCAGGTAGGACTAGAACCACTGGATTGTATGCTTATTGAGGGGAAACAGATTTTAGAGAAAGAATGAGAAGTTCATGGTTGACCATGTCAAAGGCTTTTGATAGGTCAAGAAAGAGGGCGGAGGATAGCCTATTGTCATTCCTGTTTTGGTTTATGGCATTAGTAAAGGAAAGGAGGGCTGAGGTGGTGCTGTGTTATGGCCTGAAAACCATGCTTGGAGTTGGATAGTAAGTTATTCTGTGAAAGGTATTGCATTAGTTGCTTGTGTACACATTTATCCATTATTTTGGCTAGTGGGGAAAGTATGCCAATGGGTCTATAGTTGGATATGTCTGTAGAACTACCACCTTTATGGAGTGGGATGGAATATTTTCCAGAGGGAGGGGATAGCACTTTCGGATAAGGTTCTGCTGATAAGGATAGATATGGGATATGCAGTGGCATCTGCAGCTATTTATGGGTACTCTGCAGGGAGGAGGTCAGCAGCAAGGGTGGTAGGTTCTAATGAACCTAGTCCAGCCTTACAATGCAACCCGTTCCCTCCGCTCATCCAGAAAATTTCTTCTAAAATCTAAGAAATGCTTCAACTCTTTTGGTGACTCTTTATTTTATTTATGTATTTAACAATTAGGAAAGTTCAACTTGAAACAAAGCAAATTTTCAGTGGAGGCCCAGGGAGAAAAGCTCCAGACGCATGTCTTTGTAATGTGGGAGGAAACCGGAGTACCCGGAGGAAACTCACACGAACACAGGGAGGACATGCAGACTCCATACAGAAGGTATACCAGCCGAGAATCAAACTGGAAAACCTCTTGCTGTGAGGCGAAAACACTACCGCTGCATCACTGCGCCGTCTGTTATTTGCAAATCAAGTTGCAAAAGTTTGGGACAGCATTCCCCAGCATATACTAAATACCCCTACTACCACCAAATTCAAACTTCTTCTTAAAGAACATCTAACTGTTACCTGGCTTTGCGCCTGTATTTCCCCTGGATAGCTTTATCTTTTCTCACTCTTCACTTCGCCTTTACTCAATCCTCCTATCAGACCCCCTCTTAATCTTTTATCTGCCTTCTATACATTCCTAATTTTTCCTTTACAGTAAATGTCTTCTTACCCTCCCCACATGTATCTGCCAAAAACATTTGCTGGTATTGTTAATCTCTGTATACATTGTGACTGCATTATTTTTGTTAATTCTGTTAATTCCTTTCATTTTATAAATACTGATCTGTATGTTGCTATTTCCCATTTTTGTATTTTATTTTGTTGTCATTTCTTTTTTCTTGTGGTTTCCCCCCGGGCCTCCACTGAAAACTGGCTGCTAGCTCAGTCGGACTATCCCAGTAAACAAATGTAAATAAGTAAATCAATATTCAAATAAAGGGTTTTCTGAGAAAATGTATAAATTATTATTAGTGGAGAGGATTGAGCTGGTCATAAGAAACAAAGATGATTCTCCTAGATCAGCAGAAACGGTGACAACACTTTGTTGTTTGCTTCAATGTTAACTGATTGCAGAGCATGCTGGCTGTGTACTGTCGTTGAATTTTCTATTTGCCACTTGCTACCTATGTAACAGTTGATTTCATACTACGTACGTGGTGATTACAACTGTATGTTGGCCTGGTCTTTTTTTTTTTTTTTATATGCCATGCTGTCTATAAGATTATTCTCTGGAGTCTTTTTCACAGTATTCGTTCTCAAAATTCTAGTTACGGAAATTTTGAAACTGGAATACAGTATGGAAGCAGTTCTGAAATTTTTGTCGAGTAAAATTATAGCAGGAGAACTGTGTATCATGTGCACACTAAACTTTTTTCATAGAGGTCCCTTCTGCAGGGACTAGCTGCAGGTTGTGCTCTTCTGGCCTGATATGTAGGAGTAGACAGATGTCACCAAAGCAGCACTGAGTTCCTCCCCACACTCAGAATATTAATAGGAAGCTCTGCTCTAAAGGGAAAGCAAACCTGTGCTATGTCCAGTTCTTTTTTCCCAAACAAATTGAACAACTACTTGTTTCATTTTAGGATCATAGGAGGTTACTAGACTATCGACCTAGAGGTCATTTCAAGCCTAGCCGTTTTATCCTAATGTAATACCATAGATACTCTAATCAGTGCCCAGGATTGTATTTAGTAGTAACTGCCCATGTCCAGGAAGGCTGCGGCTGCTATCCCTGGTAAGAATTTAAGTGCCCCATCCACTTGTCTAGGTTCCTTTTGAACAGTGTCATAGAGGTGCTCTTCACATGAATTGGCAGCCTGTTCCAAAGACATGGCATTCTCTTCCAAATAAACTTTACCAGCACAGACACACCACTGTGATCTCTCAAAAAAAAAAAAAAGAAAGAAAAAACGCTAACAGGTGAACTTGTAAGAAGTAAATTCCCCAAAGGCTGTCATGAATAATACTTATTTCTTAACCAGGTAAGCCCACTGTACACAATCCCCTTTCAGGGGCAACCTAGGAGAAGTGCCTGGTTAAGTGACTTGCTCAAGATCACACAGTAGGCAAGTGTGAGTTGAGAAATTAAACTTTGTACAGCCAGCTGCCAGGTTCTGTTTGGTCTTGGCAGGGAACACCTGCTGAGTGCATTTTAAAACTTTCATTAAAAATTCTTTCTCTGGAGAACAAGACATTTGAGGGCTTTTATAAAGCACAGAAAGGTCCTCACAATGAAGGAAGAGAATCCCCCTTTCCCCAGGTTGTGAGCTTTCTGCTAAATTGGATCTCCGGGAAAGTATCCCAAAGAAAGACGCAGAGGAAATGGACAGATCCGTGGATATAACTGTATAATTATATAGAAGAGAATGAAGGGAAGGAAGATGTGGCCATTCAGGTCCTGCTAGCCCTGGAGAGATGCAGCTTGGTCCGCTCCAGTCCAGAAGCACTTTCAGTCTTTGGCCCATCTCCTGTGGTAACCCTGTGGAAGTAGACAGTGGGATCACATCACACCAATATTTGCTTACCTAAGGACTCTGAAGAATTTTTCTGTATGAACACTAGTATTGTTTTAATCGTAAGACAGTGTGCAACTTTGTCTACTTCAGACTTTTAAAAAAGGAATTTGGGTATAACTTTAAATGACAACAAGACCTAATTTTCAGCAATACAAATAATGCACTTGGGTCAGTCCTGAAATCAAAGCATACAAAGTGTTGTCCTTCCTCAGGACAAGATAAGAAAGATGCTTGTTAACATGATGCAAATGACATCCCTGTGAACAGCTCCAGCATACCAGTTCCTCCAAAGCTATGCACTGTATGCCTTCTTCCATGTTTTGTGGTCTGTCATATGAGACTTACCATGAGAAAACCTCACTGGCTGTTAATGAATCTCTTCAGTTAATTCTCAAATCCATTGTTCTCATCAGTGCCAGTTCTTCAGTCAGTGGGAACAGTTATTTTGGGAATAACCCTTCTAGCTTAGTCATAAACATGTTGGTACTGCCTTCTTCTCTTCACTAGTAGCTGACAGCAAACTTCAAATTGTGAATGTGAGCTGATTGCAAAGCTCCCTTAGTCCAGAGTTACTGTTACATTTTTCTAGAACTTCTTCAGATTAAATGGGCACTACAACAGTGATATGGTATCTCAGCAAACAAGGTGGTATCAGGGCATAAAAGATCGAGGAGCGGTGCTGATTTACAGTTGGCAGACCTCCTAGAAGAGGACCGGGATTCCCTAGTGGATTCAGGCATAAGTATCTAATTCCCAAGTGTTAGCTTCATGATGCAAGCTTTCAAATTGCAGGGTGTTTTTGGAATATTACAAGGACATACTTACATATACTAAGTCGCAGATGTTCATTTCTTGTAATATTCCCTTTTCTCTGAGGTATGGTGATCTCAGAGTTGGTATATACAAGTTCGGGGGGGGTTACTGTTTCATTCCTGTTGTATTTGTGTTGTCCATGTCAATCTGTGGAGTGACTAGTATAGCCCACAGTCAGAATTTAACTATTTTGTTGCAGATTAATTGTGTTTATGCATAGTGATTCTAATACTCTGTCATTATGCACCTTTGCACTGCAATTACCCAGAATGCTTTGTTTACTTAATGGAGGATGATGATGGGCCTGTTTAGTCTGCTGCTTTAAATGTATTTAACAGTTTTACCTTTCTCACCTCACCCTTTCTCTACCCTTTCCATCTCTTCTTGAATACCATTGTTGTTTTGTTTAATTTGTATTTCTTGACCAGAGTGGAATGTGGATACCAAATTACACCCATAATGAGTAAATAAACAGAAGAACTGGGTATTCTTGAAGTGACAGACATGCTGATAGTGACGTTGCAGTACCTAATTACAGCTGGTTAGGTCGTACATGAAAATGATGACAAAATTAAAGATCGTGTACTGGGTGTACCAAGACTTCATAACGCCCATTCTCAAAATAGATGGGAGATGCCAGAATAAGGAGTTGAAGATAGGCGAAAGGGGAGCAGTGAAAGCATAGCTGGAGGAGAGTAAAAATGAAAAATGAGACTGTGAAAGATAGAGAGAGTGAGAGGAGTGAGGGATGATGAGAGGAGTGAGGGGTGATAAAGGGTGTTAGTGTGACGTGGGGACGAGAGAGGAGTGAGGGATGATGATGGGTGTTAGTGTGACGTGGGGACGAGAGAGGAGTGAGGGATGATAAAGGGTGTTAGTGTGACGTGGGGACAAGAGAGGAGTGAGGGAAGATAAAGGGTGTTAGTGTGACGTGGGGATGAGAGAGGAGTGAGGGAAGACAAAGGGTGTTAGTGTGACGTGGGGACATTCAGTTCATGTAATGGAGTAAGGGATGATAGGTGTTAGTGTGACGTGGGGACATTCAGTTCATGTAATGGAGTAAGGCATGATAATGGGTGATAGTGTGATGTGGGGACATTCAGTTCATGTAATGGAGTAAGGGATGATAATGGGTGTTAGTGTGACATGGGGACATTCAGTTCATGTAATGGAGTGAGGGATGATAAAGGGTGTTAGTGTGACATGGGGACATTCATTTCATGTAATGGAGTAAGGCATGATAATGGGTGATAGTGTGATGTGGGGACATTCAGTTCATGTGATGGAGTAAGGGATGATAGGTGTTAGTGTGACGTGAGGACATTCAGTTCATGTAATGGAGTAAGGCATGATAATGGGTGATAGTGTGACGTGGGGACATTCAGTTCATGTAATGGAGTAAGGGATGATAGGTGTTAGTGTGATGTGGGGACATTCAGTTCATGTAATGGAGTAAGGCATGATAATGGGTGATAGTGTGACGTGGGGACATTCAGTTCATGTAATGGAGTAAGGAATGATAATGGGTGATAGTGTGATGTGGGGACATTCAGTTCATGTAATGGAGTAAGGCATGATAATGGGTGTTAGTGTGACGTGGGGACATTCAGTTCATGTAATGGAGTAAGGAATGATAATGGGTGTTAGTGTGACGTGGGGACATTCAGTTCATGTAATGGAGTAAGGAATGATAATGGGTGTTAGTGTGACATGGGGACGAGAGAGGAGTGAGGGAAGATAAAGGGTGTTAGTGTGACGTGGGGACATTCAGTTCATGTAATGGAGTAAGGGATGATAATGGGTGTTAGTGTGACGTGGGGACATTCAGTTCATGTAATGGAGTAAGGGATGATAATGGGTGTTAGTGTGACGTTGGGACGAGAGAGGAGTGAGGGAAGATAAAGGGTGTTAGTGTGACGTGGGGACATTCAGTTCATGTAATGGAGTAAGGGATGATAATGGGTGATAGTGTGACGTGAGGACATTTAGTTCATGTAATGGAGTAAGGGATGATAATGGGTGTTAGTGTGACGTGGGGACGAGAGAGGAGTGAGGGATGATAATGGGTGATAGTGTGACGTGGGGACGAGAGAGGAGTAAGGGAAAATAAAGGGTGTTAGTGTGACGTGGGGACAGGAGAGGATTGAGGAATGATAAAGGGTGTTAGTGTGACATGGGGATGAGAGAGGAGTGAGGGAAGACAAAGGGTGTTAGTGTGATGTTGGGGCATTCAGTTCATGTAATGGAGTAAGGGATGATAATGGGTGTTAGTGTGACGTGGGGACATTCAGTTCATGTAATGGAGTAAGGGATGATAATGGGTGTTAGTGTGACGTGGGGACATTCAGTTCATGTAATGGAGTAAGGCATGATAATGGGTGTTAGTGTGACGGGGGACATTCAGTTCATGTAATGGAGTGCGGGATGATAATGGGTGTTAGTGTGACGTGGGGACATTCAGTTCATGTAATGGAGTAAGGGATGATAATGGGTGATAGTGTGATGTGGGGACATTCAGTTCATGTGATGGAGTAAGGGATGATAGGTGTTAGTGTGACGTGGGGACATTCAGTTCATGTAATGGAGTAAGGGATGATAGGTGTTAGTGTGACGTGGGGACATTCAGTTCATGTAATGGAGTAAGGGATGATAGGTGTTAGTGTGACGTGAGGACATTCAGTTCATGTAATGGAGTAAGGCATGATAATGGGTGTTAGTGTGACGTGGGGACATTCAGTTCATGTAATGGAGTAAGGAATGATAATGGGTGTTAGTGATGGGGACATTCAGTTCATGTAATGGAGTAAGGGATGATGGGTGTTAGTGTGACGGGGGGACATTCAGTTCATTTAATGGAGTAAGGGATGATAATGGGTGTTAGTGTGACGTGGGGACATTCAGTTCATGTAATGGAGTAAGGGATGATAATGGGTGTTAGTGTGACGTGGGGACATTCAGTTCATGTAATGGAGTAAGGGATGATAGGTGTTAGTGTGACGTGGGGACATTCAGTTCATGTAATGGAGTAAGGGATGATAATGGGTGTTAGTGTGACGTGGGGACATTCAGTTCATGTAATGGAGTAAGGGATGATAATGGGTGTTAGTGTGACGTGGGGACATTCAGTTCATGTAATGGAGTAAGGCATGATAATGGGTGTTAGTGTGACGTGGGACATTCAGTTCATGTAATGGAGTAAGGGATGATAATGGGTGTTAGTGTGACGTGGGGACATTCAGTTCATGTAATGGAGTAAGGGATGATAATGGGTGTTAGTGTGACGGGGGGACATTCAGTTCATGTAATGGAGTAAGGCATGATAATGGGTGATAGTGTGACGTGGGGACATTCAGTTCATGTAATGGAGTAAGGGATGATAATGGGTGATAGTGTGACGTGGGGACATTCAGTTCATGTAATGGAGTAAGGAATGATAATGGGTGTTAGTGTGACATGGGGACGAGAGAGGAGTGAGGGAAGATAAAGGGTGTTAGTGTGACGTGGGGACATTCAGTTCAGAGAGAGGATTGAGGAATGATAAAGGGTGTTAGTGTGACATGGGGATGAGAGAGGAGTGAGGGAAGACAAAGGGTGTTAGTGTGATGTTGGGGCATTCAGTTCATGTAATGGAGTAAGGGATGATAATGGGTGTTAGTGTGACGTGGGGACATTCAGTTGATGTAATGGAGTAAGGGATGATGATAGGTGTTAGTGTGATGTGACGACATTCAGTTCATGTAATGGAGTAAGGCATGATAATGGGTGTTAGTGTGACGGGGGACATTCAGTTCATGTAATGGAGTGCGGGATGATAATGGGTGTTAGTGTGACGTGGGGACATTCAGTTCATGTAATGGAGTAAGGGATGATAATGGGTGATAGTGTGATGTGGGGACATTCAGTCCCTGTAATGGAGTAAGGGATGATAGGTGTTAGTGTGACGTGGGGACATTCAGTTCATGTAATGGAGTAAGGCATGATAATGGGTGTTAGTGTGACGTGAGGGACATTCAGTTCATGTAATGGAGTAAGGGATGATAATGGGTGTTAATGTGACGTGGGGACATTCAGTTGATGTAATGGAGTAAGGGATGATAAAGGGTGATAGTGTGACGTGGGGACATTCAGTTCATGTAATGGAGTAAGGCATGATAATGGGTGTTAGTGTGACGTGGGGACATTCAGTTCATGTAATGGAGTAAGGGATGATAATGGGTGATAGTGTGACGGGGGGACATTCAGTTCATGTAATGGAGTAAGGGATGATAATGGGTGATAGTGTGACGTGGGGTCATTCAGTTCATGTGATGGAGTAAGGGATGATAGGTGTTAGTGTGACGTGGGAACATTCAGTTCATGTAATGGAGTAAGGGATGATAGGTGTTAGTGTGACGTGAGGACATTCAGTTCATGTAATGGAGTAAGGCATGATAATGGGTGTTAGTGTGACGTGGGGACATTCAGTTCATGTAATGGAGTAAGGGATGATAATGGGTGATAGTGTGACGGGGGGACATTCAGTTCATGTAATGGAGTAAGGGATGATAATGGGTGATAGTGTGACGGGGGGACATTCAGTTCATGTAATGGAGTAAGGGATGATAATGGGTGATAGTGTGACGGGGGGACATTCAGTTCATGTAATGGAGTAAGGCATGATAATGGGAGTTCGCGTGACGTGGGGACATTCAGTTCATGTAATGGAGTAAGGGATGATAGGTGTTAGTGTGACGTGGGGACATTCAGTTCATGTAATGGAGTAAGGGATGATAGGTGTTAGTGTGACGTGGGGACATTCAGTTCATGTAATGGAGTAAGGGATGATAATGGGTGATAGTGTGACGTGGGGACATTCAGTTCATGTAATGGAGTAAGGGATGATAATGGGTGATAGTGTGACGGGGGGACATTCAGTTCATGTAATGGAGTGAGGGATGATAAAGGGTGATAGTGTGACGTGGGGACATTCAGTTCATGTAATGGAGTAAGGCATGATAATGGGTGTTAGTGTGACGTGGGGACATTCAGTTCATGTAATGGAGTAAGGGATGATAGGTGTTAGTGTGACGTGGGGACATTCAGTTCATGTAATGGAGTAAGGGATGATAGGTGTTAGTGTGACGTGAGGACATTCAGTTCATGTAATGGAGTAAGGCATGATAATGGGTGTTAGTGTGACGTGGGGACATTCAGTTCATGTAATGGAGTGAGGGATGATAAAGGGTGATAGTGTGACGTGGGGACATTCAGTTCATGTAATGGAGTGAGGGATGATAAAGGGTGATAGTGTGACGTGGGGACATTCAGTTCATGTAATGGAGTAAGGCATGATAATGGGTGTTAGTGTGACGTGGGGACGAGAGAGGAGTGAGGGATGATAATGGGTGATAGTGTGACGTGGGGACGAGAGAGGAGTAAGGGAAAATAAAGGGTGTTAGTGTGACGTGGGGACGGGAGAGGAGTGAGGGATGATAAAGGGTGTTAGTGTGACATGGGGATGAGAGAGGAGTGAGGGATGATAGGTGTTAGTGTGACGTGAGGACATTCAGTTCATGTAATGGAGTAAGGGATGATAGGTGTTAGTGTGACGTGAGGACATGCAGTTCATGTAATGGAGTAAGGCATGATGATGGGTGATAGTGTGACATGGGGACATTCAGTTCATGTAATGGAGTAAGGGATGATAATGGGTGTTAGTGTGATGTGGGGACGAGAGAGGAGTGAGGGAAGATAAAGGGTGTTAGTGTGACGTGGGGACATTCAGTTCATGTAATGGAGTAAGGGATGATAATGGGTGATAGTGTGACGGGGGGACATTCAGTTCATGTAATGGAGTAAGGGATGATAATGGGTGTTAGTGTGACGTGGGGACATTCAGTTCATGTAATGGAGTAAGGCATGATAATGGGTGTTAGTGTGACGTGGGGACATTCAGTTCATGTAATGGAGTAAGGGATGATAATGGGTGATAGTGTGACGGGGGGACATTCAGTTCATGTAATGGAGTGAGGGATGATAAAGGGTGATAGTGTGACGTGGGGACATTCAGTTCATGTAATGGAGTAAGGCATGATAATGGGTGTTAGTGTGACGGGGGGACATTCATTTCATGTAACAGAGTAAGGGATGATAGGTGTTAGTGTGACGTGAGGAGGACATTCAGTTCGTGTAATGGAGTAAGGGATGATAGGTGTTAGTGTGACGTGAGGACATTCAGTTCATGTAATGGAGTAAGGGATGATAATGGGTGTTAGTGTGACGTGGCGTGGGGACATTCAGTTCATGTAATGGAGTGAGGGATGATAAAGGGTGATAGTGTGACGGGGGACATTCAGTTCATGTAATGGAGTGAGGGATGATAAAGGGTGATAGTGTGACGTGGGGACATTCAGTTCATGTAATGGAGTAAGGCATGATAATGGGTGTTAGTGTGACGTGGGGACGAGAGAGGAGTGAGGGATGATAATGGGTGATAGTGTGACGTGGGGACGAGAGAGGAGTAAGGGAAAATAAAGGGTGTTAGTGTGACGTGGGGACGGGAGAGGAGTGAGGGATGATAAAGGGTGTTAGTGTGACATGGGGATGAGAGAGGAGTGAGGGATGATAGGTGTTAGTGTGACGTGAGGACATTCAGTTCATGTAATGGAGTAAGGGATGATAGGTGTTAGTGTGACGTGAGGACATTCAGTTCATGTAATGGAGTAAGGCATGATGATGGGTGATAGTGTGACATGGGGACATTCAGTTCATGTAATGGAGTAAGGGATGATAATGGGTGTTAGTGTGATGTGGGGACGAGAGAGGAGTGAGGGAAGATAAAGGGTGTTAGTGTGACGTGGGGACATTCAGTTCATGTAATGGAGTAAGGGATGATAATGGGTGATAGTGTGACGGGGGGACATTCAGTTCATGTAATGGAGTAAGGGATGATAATGGGTGTTAGTGTGACGTGGGGACATTCAGTTCATGTAATGGAGTAAGGCATGATAATGGGTGTTAGTGTGACGTGGGGACATTCAGTTCATGTAATGGAGTAAGGGATGATAATGGGTGATAGTGTGACGGGGGGACATTCAGTTCATGTAATGGAGTGAGGGATGATAAAGGGTGATAGTGTGACGTGGGGACATTCAGTTCATGTAATGGAGTAAGGCATGATAATGGGTGTTAGTGTGACGTGGGGACGAGAGAGGAGTGAGGGAAGATAAAGGGTGTTAGTGTGACGTGGGGACATTCAGTTGATGTAATGGAGTAAGGGATGATAGGTGTTAGTGTGACGTGGGGACATTCAGTTCATGTAATGGAGTAAGGGATGATAATGGATGTTATTGCGACGTGGGGACATTCAGTTTATGTAATGGAGTAAGGGATGATAGGTGTTAGTGTGACGTGGGGATATTCAGTTCATGTAATGGAGTGAGGGATGATAAAGGGTGATAGTGTGACGTGAGGACATTCAGTTCATGAAATGGAGTAAGGGATTATAACGGGTGTTAGTGTGACGTGGGGACGAGAGAGGAGTAAGGGATGATAATGGGTGATGTTCTTCGTGTTACACTGCTGCAGTCATTACACTTGGGTTCCCCAGTCGGCCTGAGTTCCAAAGCCTTGTCCAGCGTTGGTTGCTGTCGCCTCCTCCCTGACGTCAGTGCGACAGGGGTATATAAGATGCAGCCGACGCCTTTTACTTCAGTCTTTCTTGCCGCGCGGTGCCCGAAGCAGAAGCAGTTCGCAAGTGCCGGTCGGCTGACTCCTGAGATTTTCATTCCGAATCCAGAACCGAAGTCTTCTACAAAGCTAAGTACCCCGTTGGGGAAACTTTTTCATGCGTCAGATTGATGTCAGTAAAAGTTAATAACTGTATTTCATGTGGGAAGTAAATACCTCATAAGGATTTCCACTCCTATTGAATTCCATGCCTAGGCCCAGACCACAACATCACTGGTTGTCTGTTTTGTGCTAGGTTTAACAAGCGCACTATTAAACGTCTGTTTGATTTTGCCCGACATTATTTTGGCAGAAAATTCAATTACACCATGCCGTTCGAACTCCCAATGACAGGATTACATAAAAAGCGCAAAGTCAAAGACAGGCATCCGAGGCCCAAAACTGATGACGAGGCCTCTTCTAGACCGGTCGCCGGTTCTCCGGTTTTCAGCGAGGTGCCTACGCAGCCCCTGATGGCTGCTTCCACAGAACCACAGACCGCATCCAACTCCAACGTGGAGCTGGCTGGGCCTTCGGATGCTACATGTTTTCAGCCTACCGAAACTAGCCCATCTGAGGGAACCGAAGTAGCTGAGCAATCCACAGCCTCAGAGGGTGGCTTCAGACCTACCCAGTTAACCATTAAACCCTTTACTAAGTCTAAGGCCCCCTTAAAAACAAAGAAACAGATTCAGCATTCTCCAGGACAGGCTTCCATGCTTAAGTAAACAAATGCTCAAAATGGCCGAAGACCTAATCACCCTGATCAGGGGGTCCCATCCCCTTCCTGATAAAAGGCCCAGATAGGATGCAGACTATGAATCTTCCGACCAGGTGTCCATTTCTTCAGATTCATCCTCAGACCTAGGATATTCCTTACCCCCTTATGAGGATTCTGATGCTGAGGAATCGATTCCATCAGCCTCCCCGCCTGAGGACTACTCCTTTGGGGAGACATTACACACCATGAGGGAGCATTTCCATTGGGAAGGCCAGGATTACTCAGAATCCAAGAAAAGGCTCAGAGACTTCCTTTTATTGCCTCAACTTAGACCCCTTGCTATTCCGCCAGTGTTAGATATTGTGGATTATGTCTACACTGAATCCAGCTTAAACCCTGACTCCTTACCTCCAGCCCCTGTTAAACCCGATAGATATTACAGAGTCCCTGACTCTCATAAATTTCTGTATAAAAGCCCTGTTGCTGACCCTGAACCTATTTCTCAGGGACCCAAAGGGATTAAGGCCTCATCAACAAAAAACCCAGTTCCTTCTGACAGAGATTCCAGAGCATTAGACAGATGGGGAAAGAAAGTATATACGTCTGCAACCTTAGCAATGAGAGCCTTAAATTGCCAGTTTCACATGCTAAAATATCAGCAATTTTTGATGTCTCAGTTAAAACAAAAAAATGCTTCCAGACTCAGATCCTCCTAATTTTAAAGAAATGCATGATTTATTGCATGCAGCTGAACAAGTGGGAAAGCATACTTTGCAATGTGGTTTTGATTCTTTAGAGGCCTCCTGTAGAGCAGCAGTTACAGGCTCTGTCATTAGAAGGCATGCTTGGTTAAAAGAACATACGTTACCAGATCATGTTAAAGCAAAATTATTGGATGCACCTTTACAGCAGGATGTGTTATTTGGAGTTAAGGCAGAAGAGGTATTAAAGAAAATGGAGGATAAGGCAAAATCTATGCAAACGGTAAAAGATTTCTTGCAGGTTCAGCCACCAAGATTTAGCAGAAATTGGCCAACACAAAACTGGTCCTTTCTGGCTACAGACAGACCTCAGAGGCAGATACAGACGTCCGAGAGGTAGAGGTCAACCACAAGGTCCTTACAGGCCTCGACAATGGAGTGCACCAGGACAGAAAGAAGGGGAAGACAGGCCCCAACCATATAAAAAGCAGCCTCAATGACTTCCCATTACAGCTGCCAAACAACTCTCTCTTGGCAGCCCCCTTGGGAGGAAAACTAGCACTTTTCTTTCACAATTGGCATTAGATCACCAAAGACAAATGGGTTCTCAACATTGTATCTCAAGGTTACAAGTTCCACTTTCACACTCTGCCAAGGTTAAAAGGAATGCCAAATCTGCCACCAAATCAATAGGCAGAGGCTCAAAAACAAATTACAGCACTCATGGAAACGAGAGCTATTCAAGAGGTACCACCACAAGAACAAGGGCAAGGATTTTATTCAAGACTCTTTCTGGTTCCCAGAAAGGACAAAGCCTGGAGGCCTATTCTGGATCTTTCTTCTCTAAACACTTACCTGGATGGTCCGAAATTCAAAATGTTAACACTACAGCAGCTTCTTCCCATGCTGGGCAAGAAAGCTTGGCTCGTGACTTTGGACCTCAAGGAGGCATACCTGCATGTCCCTATCAGACAAAACTGCAGAAGATACCTCAGATTCATAGCAGGTTCAATTCTCTGCACTGCCCTTTGGCTTATCTACTACACCCAGGGTCTTTACAAAGTGCCTGGCACCAGTAATTGCATTTTGCAGACAAAGAAATTCAAATTTATCCGTACCTGGACAACTGCCTGATTCAAGCAGAGAGCAAGGACAATCTTCTAGAGCATCTGGCACTTGTAAAACAGTTATTAAGTTGCCTGTGGTACACAGTAAACGAAAAGAAATCGAAACTAGTGCCCTCACAAGAGATAATATTCCTGGGTGCCAGCTTGAACACAACGGCCCAGATGGCTTATCTCACGCTAGACAAACAAGGACAACTGACTCAATACTTTCAATTGATGGCAACAAAAACCCAACTCCCTGCAAGAAAAATTCTGCACCCTTGGGTTACATGGCATCTTGCATACTACTAATTCCATATGCCAGACTGCATATGAGGAAACTACAATGGTACCTAAAGATTGTATGGTCTCAACACCGTCAAAGTTTGGAAACCGTTATACCACTAATTCCTTGCCTTCAACAGGAGTTTCGATGGTGGGCTCAAGCTTGTCACCTCAACAAGGGACAGCCTTTTACTCAACCCACAGCCAGGCAAACACTGATAACAGATGCATCGGATTACGCCTGAGGAGCACACATGGCAGGAAAATGTATTCAGGGCAAGTGGCCCGCAGAACAAAGGCATCTTCACATCAATCAAAAAGAGATGTTAGCTCTACAAAATGCCCTTATAGCTTTCAAGGACATGCTGCATCCAGGACAACTACTACTAAAGACAGACAACACCACAGTTATGTGGTACATAAACAAGCAAGGGGGCACTCATTCCTACCCCCTCTGCAGACAAGCCATGACCTTGTGGAACACAGCTCTAAACTATCAAGTTCATTTTCAAGCACAATTCCTGCCAGGAGAGAAAAACACACTGGCAGACATCTTAAGCAGAAACATCATGGATCCCCACGAATGGGAATTGAATCCACAAATATTCAGAATGATAACACAAAAATGGTGAAGCCCAGACATAGATCTGTTTGCATCCCCAATGAACTACCAGCTACAGAAATTCTGCACAAGGAGTTACCATCCACAAGCATGGAAAGTGGATGCCCTCTCATTCAGCTGGAAAAACCTACAAGTATATGCCTTCCCTCCACTACTTCTCCTTCCAAAGGTTCTCATAAAAGCCAGGCAAGAAGAGCCAAAGATGATCCTGATTGCTCCAGACTGGCCACGCCAGCACTGGTACCCAATCTTAAAGAATTTAGCACAAGAACCACCCTGGATATTGCCTCAAATCCCACATCTGCTGACTCAGCACAACAATCAGATATTTCACAGTCAGCTAAAGACCTTAAACCTAGCTGCATGGAAAATTCCTTAGTCAAGCAAGCAATGCCTCTCTCCAAAGCTGTTATGGATGTCATTCTGGAGGCCAGAAGGCCTAGTACCAGGAAAGCCTATTTGGATAAATGGAAGAGATTCTGTGCCTGGAACCAGGCTCACAGCCTTGACCCTCTTGTCCCAAACATTCCTCAGATTCTACAATATTTAACTGAGATGCTGGACAAAGGTCTCTCTTTTTCATCCATCAAGATCCACTAACATCTCTGCTCATTACAACACGGATCCTCCAATTTTTTTCTAATCCGTTGCTAAAACAATACCTCAGAGGGGCTAAAAACATAAGACCGCCCCGTAGAGCACCTACTCCAACTTGGGACCTCAACTTTGTTTTGGAAAAATTAACTTTACCTCCCTTTGAGCCAGCTAACACAGCAGAATTAAAATATATTTCTTGGAAGACTGCTCTGCTCCTGGCAATAACATCAGCTCGAAGACTTTCAGAATTACAGGCAGTAATGTCAGTGGAACCTTTCCTCATTTTCCACCAGAACAGGGTGTCATTAAGAACTAACCCTACGTTTATGCCAAAGGTGGTTTCAAGTGTGGCTCTAAACCAAACTGTTCACTTGCCAACTTTTTATCCAAAAGCACAGAATAAAGGGGAGAGACTCCTGCATTCTTTGTACATTCACAGGCAGTTACGCTTCTACTTGGACAAAACCAAAGCTTTCAGAAAATCTGAGCAATTACTGGTAGCATATGCTGCAGGAGCACAGGGAAAAGCCATTTCAAAACGGACTATTTCAAAATGGATAGGACATTGCATACTTTTCTGCTACACACACCATGGGAAACCTATACCTAGCAGCATTAGATCTCACTCCACCAGGGCAACAGCCACTTCAACTGCCTACCTCAGAGGAGTGCCTACCAAGGACATTTTGGAAGCAGCAACATGGAGTTCTGTACATACCTTCACCAAGCATTACCATCTGCCTTTATACTCTAATTCCAGAGCTGGCTTCACCACTGCTGTGCTGCAGGGCCTTATAGCCACACCTAATGCCTTATAGAACCAGCCACCCTACCTCAGGTTTGGGATTCTACCCAAGTGTAATGACTGCAGCAGTGTAACACTATGAACATAGTACAGTTTTGTACCTACCATAAATGTAGATGTTAGAGTGTAAACACTGCTGCAGTCCAGGTTACCCTCCCTCCTTCCCCTCTTACTTGCTGGTATGTACCTATGTCTTCTACCCTTTACTACCTATGGGGAGTATTAAAAGTTGTTGTTTGCTTTTCTTATGTATGTTTTATTAGCAATTTGAATTGCCTACCTTTTGGAGGCACATGACATCCGGGGCAAGAAAAACTGAAGAAAATGGCGTCGGCTGCATCTTATATACCCCTGTCACACTGACGTCAGGGAGGAGGCGACAGCAACCGACGCCGGACCAAGGCTTCGGAACTCAGGCCGACTGGGGAACCGCCTGACGGCAGGATAACCCAAGTGTAATGACTGCAACAGTGTATACACTCTAACATCTACATTTATGGTAGGTACAAAACTGTACTTTAGTGTGACATGGGGACAAGAGAGGAGTAAGGGATGATGGCTGTTATTGTGATGTGGGGACAAGAGAGAGGAGTAAGGGATGATAATGGGTGTTAGTGTGACATGGGAACGAGAGAGTAGTACGGGATGATAGTGGGCGTTAGTGTAACGGGACAAGAGAGAGGAGTAAGGGATGATAATGGATGCTAGTGTGACGTGGGGACGAGAAAAGAGTTAAGAATGATGGGTGTTAGTGTGACGTGGGGACATTCAGTTCATGTAATGGAGTGAGGGATGATAAAGGGTGATAGTGTGATGTGGGGACATTCAGTTCATGTAATGGAGTAAGGGATGATAATGGGTGTTAGTGTGACTTGGGGACATTCATTTCACGTAATGGAGTATGAGATGATAATGGGTGATAGTGTGACGTGAGGACATTCAGTTCACGTAATGGAGTATGAGATGATAATGGGTGTTAGTGTGACGGGGGGACATTCAGTTCATGTAATGGAGTAAGGCATGATAATGGGTGATAGTGTGACGTGGGGACATTCAGTTCATGTAATGGAGTAAGGGATGATAATGGGTGTCAGTGTGACGGGGGGACATTCAGTTCATGTAATGGAGTAAGGCATGATAATGGGTGTTAGTGTGACGTGAGGACATTCAGTTCATGTAATGGAGTAAGGCATGATAATGGGTGATAGTGTGACGTGGGGACATTCAGTTCATGTAATGGAGTGAGGGATGATAGGTGTTAGTGTGACTTGGGGACATTCAGTTCATGGAATGGAGTAAGGTATGATAATGGGTGATAGTGTGACGTGGGGACATTCAGTTCATGTAATGGAGTAAGGGATGATAATGGGTGATAGTGTGACGTGGGGACATTCAGTTCATGTAATGGAGTAAGGGATGATAATGGGTGTTAGTGTGAAGTGGTGATGAGGGGAGTAAGGGATGATGGGCGTTAGTGTGACGTGGGGACAAGAGAGAGGATTATGGGATGATAATGGGTGTTAGTGTGACGTGAGGACATTCAGTTCATGTAATGGAGTAAGGCATGATAATGGGTGATAGTGTGACGTGGGGACATTCAGTTCATGTAATGGAGTGAGGGATGATAGGTGTTAGTGTGACTTGGGGACATTCAGTTCATGGAATGGAGTAAGGTATGATAATGGGTGATAGTGTGACGTGGGGACATTCAGTTCATGTAATGGAGTAAGGGATGATAATGGGTGATAGTGTGACGTGGGGACATTCAGTTCATGTAATGGAGTAAGGGATGATAATGGGTGTTAGTGTGAAGTGGTGATGAGGGGAGTAAGGGATGATGGGCGTTAGTGTGACGTGGGGACAAGAGAGAGGATTATGGGATGATAATGGGTGTTAGTATGACGTGGGAACATTTACTTCATATAATTGGTGTTAGTGTGACATGGGGATTTTCAGTTTATGTAATGGAGTAAGAGATTATAACGGGTGTTAGTGTGACGTGGGGACATTCAGTTCATGAAATAGAGGAAGGGATGATAATGGGTGTTAGTGTGACGTGGGGACAAGAGAGAGGCGTAAGGGATAATAATGAGTTTTTGTGTGACGTGGGGACAAAAGAGTGGAGTAAGGTATGATAATGTGTGAGTGTGACTTGGGGACAAGACAGAGGGGTAAGGGATGATAATGGATATTAGTGTGACATGGGGACGAGAGAGGAGTGAGGGATGATGGATGCTAGTGTGGCGTGGGGACGAGAGAGGAGTAAGGGAAGATAAAGGGTGTTAGTGTGACGTGGGGACATTCAGTTCATGTAATGGAGTAAGGGATGATAATGGGTGTTAGTGTGACGTGGGGACATTCAGTTCATGTAATGGAGTAAGGGATGATAGGTGTTAGTGTGACGTGGGGACATTCAGTTCATGTAATGGAGTAAGGGATGATAATGGGTGTTAGCGTGACGTGGGGACATTCAGTTCATGTAATGGAGTAAGGGATGATAGGTGTTAGTATGACGTGGGGACATTCAGTTCATGTAATGGAGTAAGGGATGATTGGTGTTAGTGTGACATGGGGACATTCAGTTCATGTAATGGAGGAAGGGATGATAATGGGTGTTAGTGTGACATGGGGACATTCAGTTCGTGTAATGGAGTAAGGGATGATAATGGGTTATAGTGTGACGTGGGGACATTCAGTTCATGTAATGGAGTAAGGGATGATAAAGGGTGATAGTGTGACGTGGGGACATTCAGTTCATGTAATGGAGTAAGGCATGATAATGGGTGTTAGTGTGACGGGAGGACATTCAGTTCATGTAATGAAGTAAGGGATGATAGTTGTTAGTGTGACGTGGGGATATTCAGTTCATGTAATGGAGTGAGGGATGATAAAGGGTGATAGTGTGATGTGAGGACATTCAGTTCATGTAATGGAGTAAGGGATGATAATGGGTGATAGTGTGATGTGGGGACATTCAGTTCATGTAATGGAGTAAGGGATGATAGGTGTTAGTGTGACGTGAGGACATTCAGTTCGTGTAATGGAGTAAGGCTGAGAATGGGTGTTAGTGTGACGTGGGGACATTCAGTTCATGTAATGGAGTAAGGCATGATAATGGGTGTTAGTGTGATGTGGGGACATTCAGTTCATGTAATGGAGTGAGGGATGATAATGGGTGATAGTGTGACGTGAGGACATTCAGTTCATGTAATGGAGTGAGGGATGATAATGGGTGATAGTGTGACGTGGGGACATTCAGTTCATGTAATGGAGTAAGGGATGATAGGTGTTAGTGTGACGTGGGGACATTCAGTTCATGTAATGGAGTAAGGCATGATAATGGGTGATAGTGTGACGTGGGGACATTCAGTTCATGTAATGGAGTAAGGGATGATAATGGGTGTTAGTGTGACGTGAGGACATTCAGTTCATGTAATGGAGTAAGGGATGATAGGTGTTAGTGTGACTTGGGGACATTCAGTTCATGTAATGGAGTAAGGGATGATAATGGATGTTATTGCGACGTGGGGACATTCAGTTCATGTAGTGGAGTAAGGCTTGATAATGGGTGTTAGTATGACGTGAGGACATTCAGTTCATGTAGTGGAGTAAGGCTTGATAATGGGTGATAGTGTGACGGGGGGACATTCAGTTCATGTAATGGAGTAAGGCATGATAATGGGTGTTAGTGTGACGTGAGGACATTCAGTTCATGTAATGGAGTAAGGCATGATAATGGGTGATAGTGTGACGGGGGGACATTCAGTTCATGTAATGGAGTAAGGGATGATAGGTGTTAGTGTGACATGGGGACATTCATTTCATGTAACAGAGTAAGGGATGATAGGTGTTAGTGTGACGTGGGGACATTCAGTTCATGTAATGGAGTAAGGGATGTTAATGGGTGTTAGTGTGACGTGGGGACATTCATTTCATGTAACAGAGTAAGGGATGATAGGTGTTAGTGTGACGTGGGGACATTCAGTTCATGTAATGGAGTAAGGGATGTTAATGGGTGTTAGTGTGATGTGGGGACATTCAGTTCATTTAATGGAGTAAGGGATGATAATGGGTGTTAGTGTGACATGGGGACATTCAGTTCATGTAATGGAGTAAGGGATGATAGGTGTTAGTGTGACGTGGGGATATTCAGTTCATGTAATGGAGTAAGGGATGATAATGGGTGATAGTGTGACGTGGGGACATTCAGTTCATGTAATGGAGTAAGGGATGATAGATAGGTGTTAGTGTGACGTGGGGACATTCAGTTCATGTAATGGAGGAAGGGATGTTAATGGGTGTTAGTGTGACTTGGGGACATTCAGTTCATGTAAGGTAGTCATTTTTTAGGGATGGAGCTTACCTGATGCCTCTTATGGAAGAAGTTATAGTGAACTTCTTTAAATAAGAATGCTTTAGGTTCTGCATTAAACTTGAGGAAAGCTGGAGGTGAATTTGCTGTGTGTTATAGAGGTCTGTACTTTTTGGGATAGTGTTCTGTAGGATACAACCTAGTCTTTGGAGTTTTGTAGTTAAATGGTGAAAGTCGGGAGGGACATTAGATTGTAGGATGTAGATATTTCATAGAGGGGGGAACGAAATGACAAAGTAGGATTGTCCAGAGGTGCAGTGGAAGTCATTTGGTTTCAGTGAGAATGGAGCAGTTGTGTTCCAATTTTGAGGTGAGGAAGAGATATTGAAAAGTATTGCAGGTAGTTTGTAGAGCTTTGTGATTTGTTTTGATGCTCTAACCATGTTTGTAGGCAGTATTCCAACAGAGGTGCTAAAACCCCTTTACCAAAGGCTGCTCTGCCTTCTGGGTCAAGTAAGTATGAAACTGTCATTTCCCAAAATAAAAGATTGTATACTTTGGCCTTTGTGCCTTGAGCATATTTGTGAAAGTTGAGGTTTTGGTTTAGCCATGTTACTAGGTGTTCATAATATGTTGCTCTTTCTTTGTGTTTTGTGTTGAAGTAAGTAATAGTAACTAGTAAGGCACATTGGTCAGTTTTTGTGGAGTTCTGAACAGCATGGTTTTGGGTTTTTTTAGTGAGTAAGGGTTTGTGTGTCTGTAGCCAGAGATGAGGCTTGAATAACATCTCCAAATTTTTTTTTTTTTTTGATGGTTGAGGAGGAAGGGTTGGATCTGAATGCTGGGTATGTGAGAGGGGTCTTCTGGGAGTTTACTAATAAAAAAGAAAGAAAAGAATGTCGCTGTGTACCAATCCTTGTGGGATGTTTTTGTAAAAAGGTACTGAGGGGGGGATGAATGACCCCATGCAGAATCAGAAAAGAGTGCTTTAAACCATTACGTTGCTGTGGTGATACCTGCTTGAGAATATAGAATTTAATAATAGATTGTAGTCAGCAATCACAGAGCCTGTAAGTTCGCTTTTATTCACATGTGTCATCTGAGAAGATATACACACAAACCTATATGAAGTATATATGCAGATTTAATTTCTGACACCACTTCCAGCAGTTCATCTTGCGAGTCCACATACCTTTGGGAAGAAGTATTTTGAAGGAAGCCATCAATTCTTGCTACTTGCTTTGGATGAACAACCTTAATAGGTTCATAGGTAAGTACTAGGCTATCTGCCCGAGGGCATCTGTAAGCCTAGCCAGAATGTGTTGGCTTTCGCCGCCCCTTTAGATTAGTTCCCTGTGCCTCGGTCCAGCAGAGCCATTAGTTCCTTGTGCCTCTGTCCAGCAGAGCCACTGCAGTGATCCCCGGGGTAAATTTTCTGTTTCCCATCCACTCGTCAAGGTTTCCCTTGAAGAGTGTTAGTGAGGGGCTCTGCCTAATGTAAATTGGAATCCTGTTCCAAAGCATGGGGAGTCTCTGAGACAGGAATCTATCCCTCCAGCAAGTCCTATTTATTGTTGTGGTGAGGTTTCGATCCCTAGAGCGTGTGGCTCTTTTTTTTTTAGCTGGAGCATGTCCATCAATTCTGGGTTGGACATGGCCTTGTATGTCAGGCAGAGATCACCTCTAAGTAAGCGGATGCAACCGAGTACAGCTGGAGTTTCTTCAGTCGGGCTACATAGGGCATATGTTTGAGGCCAGTAATCCTCTTGGTGAGGTACTTCTGTGGTCTTTCCAGCTGTTGCAGGTGTCTTGTAAGTACATCCTAAATGTGGCATTGTACTCTATGATGGATATTCTTTGTGTTTCACTGTTGCAGTCATTACATTTGGGTAATCTGCTGGCAGGTTGCCCTCATTCGACCTGATTAACCAAGTCTTGGGTCCTGCGTTGGTTGCTGTCCCTTTTTCCATGACGTCAGGTCATCAGGGGTATAAAACATGCAGCTGACGCCAATACATCAGTCTTTCTTGTCGCACGGTGCCCAAAGCAGAAGCTGTTCACATGTGCCAGTCGGCCGACATTTGTAATTTCCGTTTTCAAGTTTCAGAACCGAAGTCTTCAACTAAAAGCAAAGTACCCCATTGGGGAAACTTTTTCTTGCTCCTTACCGATGTCAGTAAAAGTTAATAATTGCATTACTTGTGGGAAGCAAATACCTCATAAGGATTTTCATTTGTACTGTATTCCTTGCCTAGGCCCTGACCACAACGTGCCTTGCTGTCGGTTTTGTACTAAATTTAATCAACGTACGATTAAAAGTCGGTATATTTTTGCTTCTAAATATTTTGGCTCAAGATTTAATTATCCAGGTTCACCGGTACTCAGTGAGGCTCTTTCGCAGCCCATGTTACCCACTACTACTTATTCGCAGGCCTCTGCTGGTACCCATTCAGAGTCTGGTATGCCGCAAGATACTTCAGTTATGAAACCCGCAGATGTCTCTACCTTAGATGGGTCCAGAGCCGCTGTGCAGGCACCGGCTTCTGAAGGTGTTTTCAGGCCTACAGGTTTGTATTAGACCGACACCATCTTCAAATCTAAGGCCAAAATCTAAATCTATGTCTAAAAAACCGACGCCTGGGCCACATGTGTAGGCCCCTATGCCTAAAAAACAAATTATCAAAATGGCTTAAGATTTAATTACTCTGATCAGGGGTAGCCAACCCCCTTCCTTCTAGGAGGCCTAGGCAAGACATTGATTATGAATCTTTTGAACAGGATTCTATTTCTTCTGACTCTTCTAATGAACAGGATTTGTATATTCCTACTTATGAGGACTCTGATGCAGAGGATTCCATTCCTTCTGCCTCTCCCCTTGAGAATTTTTCTTTTGGGGAAACTTTACATGCCTTAAGGGAACATTTCCACTGGGAAAGTCAGGATTTCTCTGAATCTAAAAAGAGGCTTAGGGATTTTCTTCTACTTCCTCAGCATAGGCCTTTGGCTATACCTCCTGTTCTAGACATTGTTGATGATGTTTTTTCATAATCTAGTATGACTTCTGATTCTCTGCCTCCGGCTACTTGTAAGTCAGACAGATACTACAGGGTTCCTGACTCCCACAAATTCCTTTTCAAAAACTCCACTGCTGATCCTGAAACCATTTCTCAGGGTCCCAAGGGCATTAAGGACTCTTCTGCCAAAAATCCTACCCTTTCTGATAGAGATTCCACGGCGCTGGATAGATGGGGTAAGATGGTTTACACATCTGCAACCTTGGCAATCAGGGCTTTAAACTGTCAATTTCATATGCTTAAGTATCAACAGCATATCATGGGACTGCTTAAACAGAAAATTATGTTAATCTTTGACTGTGTGGAAATTAAAGAATTGCAGGATTTATTGCATTCAGCTGAACAGGTGGGAAAACATACTTTGCAATGTGGTTTTGATTCCTTGGAGGCCTATTGCAGGGCTGCTGTAACTGGATCTGTGCTAAGAAGGCATGCTTGGCTCAAAGAGCAAACTGACCATGTTAAAGCAAAATTGTTGGTTGCTCCTTTACAACAGGACCGTCTCTTTGGTAATAAGGCTGAAGAAGTGTTAAACAAGATGGAAGTTAAAGCTAAATCTATGCAAACTGTGAAAGATTTCTTACAAGTGCAACCTCCAAGATTTAGTAGGCAATGGCCTACTAAGAACTGGTCCTTTCCAGTCCACTCGAGAGCCGCTCAGGTCAAATCAAGACATTCCAAAGGCTCCAGGTTACAGTCACAAGGAACTTTTAGAACAAAACAATGGGGTGCCTCCACCTCCAAAACTGGAAGCAACAAGGCACCTCCCTTTGGTAAACAGTCTCAGTGACTTCCCTCTACAGTCACCAAGCACTTACCTCTTAGCCGCCCCTTTGGGGGGAAAACTAGCACTTCATGCAAAAAAATTGGCAACTTATTACCCAGGACAAATGAGTTTTAAATATAGTATCCCAGGGATACAGATTTCACTTCCACGCATTGCCAATCCCAAATGGATGGCCAGATCTGCCCCCAAATCGGTGGGCAGAGGCCCAGAAACAAGTACTGTCTCTCATGAACATGGGGGCTATTCAACCAGTACCGGAAGAGGAAAAGGGACAAGGCTTCTACTCCAGACTTTTCCTGGTACCCAGAAAAGACAAATCATGGCATCCAATTCTGGACTTATCCACTCTAAGCACATTTCTGGACATTCCAAAATTCAAGATGCTGACTCTTTTACAGTTACTACCTGTGCTAGGCAAGGATGCCTGGTTGGTAACTCTAGACTTTAAAGAGGCTTACCTGCATATCCCAATCAGAGAATCTTGCAGAAGATGCCTCCGCTTCAAAGCAGGCTACTCGCATTACCAGTTCTCTGCACTACCCTTTGTCTTATCTACTGCGCTCAGGGTCTTCACAAAGTGCCTGGCACCAGTAATTGCATTTTGCACGCAAAAAAATATTTAAATATATCCATACCTGGACGATTGTCTAATTCAGGCAGAAAACAAGGACATTCTCCTAAAGCATCTGGTGTTTGTAAAAAGGGTTCTAACTTGTCTAGGGTATACCATAAACAAAAATAAATCACAACTGGTTCCCTCTCAAAAAATTACATTCCTGGGTGCAAGCTTGAATGCAACTGCCCAGATGATTATTTTATGCCAGGAAAAGCAAATTCAATTGATGACTTGCTTCAAACAGGTGGCCACAAAAATCCTGCTATCTGCAAGACAAATTCGGCAAGCCTTGGGGTTCATGGCCTCCTGCATTCTTCTAATTCCATATGCAAGACTGCATATGAGGAAACTTCAGTGGTACTTAAAAAAGTTTATGGAGTCAACATTGTCACAGCCTGGAAACAATGATTCCTATTCTACCTTGCCTGCAACTAGAGTTCCTATGGTGGGCAGAGGCCTGCCACCAAAACAGGGGACTGCCATTCCCTCCACCCCCTGCCGCCCAAACCCTAACAACAGACGCATCAGGCTATGCTTGGGGGGGGGGGGCTCATCTGGCAGGGAAGTGCATTCAGGGCAAATGGCCCCAAATCAAATGCACCTACATATCAATCAGAAAGAGATGCTAGCTGTACAGAATACTCTGACAGCCTTCAAGGACTGCCTTCATCCAGGACAATTAATGATAGACAGACAACATCACAGTTATGTGGTACATAAACAAGCAGGGGGGTACACATTCCTACCCCCTTTGCAGACTAGCCACGGCATTGTGGATCACGGCCTTGACCTGTCAGATACAACTACACGCTCAATTCCTGCCAGGAGGGCTACATACTCTGGCAGACGAACTAAGCAGAAATCTTATGGACCCACACAAATGGAAACTGGAACCACAAGTTTTCAACATGTTGACATGCAAATGGGGGAACCCAGACATAGATCTTTTTGCCTCACCCCAGTACTATCAGTTGGACAAAGTCTGCACAAGAATTCATCACAAAAAAGCTTGGAAAGTGGATGCTCTGTCCTTCAGCTGGAAAAAACTTATCAGTCTGTGCCTTTCCCCCTCTGCCTCTGCTCTCCAAAGTTCTACTAAAAGTCAAACTGGACAAACCAAAAATGATTCTGATTGCTCCAGACTGGCGTCGCCAACACTGGTACCCACTCCTGCGCAATGTGTCACACCTTCTTCCGTGGCACCTGCCCTCAGACACCTTACCTACTGTCTCAGCAGAACTACCATATTCTGCACACTTAGCTCCAAACTTTGAATCTTGGAGCGTGGCTAATCAACTAATTTCACCCTTGGCATCCCTCAGCAAACCAGTGATGGATGTCATTTTGGAGGCTAGAAGGCCTAGCACTAGAAAATCTAATGCTGACAAATGGAAAAAATTCTGTGCCTGGAACCAATCACAAGGAATAAGCACAGCAATGCCCAATATTCCTCAGATTCTGCAATACTTAACTGAGATGCTTCACAAGGGCCTATCTTTTTCTTCCATAAAAATCCATGCCTCTGCCATTTCAGCTCATTACAACACAGAACCCTCCCCTGTTCTCTCATCCTCTGCTAAAGCAGTAGTTCAGAGGGGCCAAAAATTTAAGGCCTCCCAGGAGAGCACCATTTTGTTTTGGAAAAACTCACTCTACCTCCTTTTGAGTCCACTGCTACTGCAGACCTAAAATTTCTCTCCTGGAAAACAGCTTTCCTTTTAGCAGTTACTTCAGCTAGAAGGATTTCAGAATTACAGACTCTTATGGCAGTGGAGCCTTTCATTATTTTTTGTCCAAACAGGGTGGCTCTCAGGACCAATCCATCTTTCATGCCTAAGGTGGTGTCCAGTGTGGCACTTAATCAGACCATACATCTGCCAACTTTCTTCCCCAATCCACAGAACAAAGGAGAGCGGATTCTGCATTCATTGGATGTACACAGACAACTTAGATTCTACTTAAACAGGACGAAATCTCTAAGGTAATCTGAACAACTATTCATGGCATTTGCTGCAGGGGCAGAGGGAAAGGCTATTTCAAAGCAGACTATTTCCAAATGGATAAGCCATTGTATTAGTTTCTGCTATATGCACCATGGTAAACCTATCCTCAAGGGGATCAGGTCTCATTCCACCAGGACTACATCTACTTCTGCAGCCTTTCTCAGAGGGGTTCCTACCAGAGACATTCTAAAAGCTGCTACCTGGAGCTCAGTTCATATGTTCACCAAACATTACCATTTACCTCTTCTCTAAATCCAGAGCTGGCTTTGCCACTGCTGTCCTGCAGAGCCTTATAGCTGCTCTTAATGTTGTATAAGTCCATCCTACCAACCATAGCTTTGGGATTCTACCCAAATGTAATGACTGCAACAGTGAAACACAAAGAACATAGTACAGTTGGTTACACTTACCATAAATGTAGATGTTCCAGTGTATTCACTGTTGCAGTCTTGGATGTTCATCGTGTTAGACTGCTGCAGTCATTACACTTGGGTTATCCTGCCGTCAGGTGGTCCCGCAGTCGGCCCGAGTTTCAAAGTCTTGGTCCGGCATCGGTTGCTGTCACTTCTTCCCTGACGTCAGTGCGCCAGGGGTATATAAGATGCATCCGATGCCATTTTCTTCAGTCTTTCTTGCCGCGCGGTGCCCGAAGCAGAAGCAGTTCGCAAGTGCCGGTCAGCCGACTCCTGAGATTTTCGAAGTCGAATTTCAGATCCGAAGTCTTCAATAAAGCTAAGTACCCGTTGAAACTTTTTTCTTGCCTCAGACCGATGTCAGAAAAAGTTAATAATTGTATTTATTGTGGGAAGCAAATACCTCATAAGGACTTCCACTCTTACTGTATTCCATGCCTAGGCCCTGATCACAACGTCACTAGTTGTCGGTTTTGTGCTAGATTTAACAAAAGCACTATAAAAAGACGTTTTGATTTTGCTTTGCACTACTTTGGCCGAAGGTTCAATTATACGATGCCGTCGGATCAGCAGACTACCTCAATACCGAAAAAACGCAAAGACAAGGATAACGACAGGCATCCGAGGTCCAAAACCAACGACGAAACCTCTTCTAGGCCAGTCGCCTGTTCGCCGGTTCTCAGTGAGGCACTTTCGCAGCCCCTGACACCCGCTACCTCAGAGCCACAGGCCGCTTCCGACTCCCACATGAAGACATCTAGGCCTCTGGAAACTCAAGGTACTGGGCCTACGGAAACTAATCCCTCAGATGGGTCCGGAGCCGCTGAGCAGGCATCGGCTTCTGAGGGTGTTTTCAGACCTTCACAACTTAAGAGTAAAACAACAGCCAAGACAAAGGTACCATTAAAGGCAAAGAAACAAGTACAGCATTCTCCTGGACAGTCCTCCATGCCTAAGAAACAGATGCTTAAAATGGCCCGACCTCAATACTCTAATCAGGGGTTCCCATCCCCCTCCTGAGAAAAGGCCTAGGCAGGATACAGACTATGACTCCTCTGATCAGGTTTCCATTTCCTCTGATTCCTCTTCAGACCAGGGATACTCTCTACCCCCCTATGAGGACTCTGATGCTGAAGAATCTATCCCTTCAGCCTCTCCTCCTGAGGATTATTCTTTTGGGGAAACTTTACATACCATGAGGGAGCATTTCCATTGGGAAAGCCAGGAATACTCAGAATCCAAGAAAAGGCTCAGGGATTTCCTCTTATTGCCTCAACACAGGCCCCTGGCTATTCCGCCTGTACTAGATATTGTGGATGATGTGTTCTCTGAATCCAGTTTATCTCCTGACTCTTTGCCCCCTGCTCCAGCCAAGCCAGATAGGTACTATAGAGTCCCTGACTCTCACAAGTTTCTTTACAAAAACCCTTCTGCTGATCCAGAAACTATTTCCCAGGGTCCAAAAGGGGTTAAGGCTTCCATTGCAAAAAAATCCAGTACCCTCTGACAGATTCCAGAGCTTTGGATAGATGGGGGAAGAAAGTATACACTTCTGTAACTTTAGCAGTAAGAGCTTTAAATTGCCAGTTTCACATGCTTAAGTACCAACAATATTTAATGGCTCAGTTAAAACAGAAAATGCTTGCAAGCACAGAAACTCCTGATTGTAAAGAAATGCAGGATTTATTGCATGCAGTTGAACAGGTGGGAAAACATACTCTGCAATGTGGTTTTGATTCTTTAGAGGCCTCTTGTAGAGCCGCAGTTACAGGTTCTGTGATTCGAAAACATGCTTGGTTAAAAGAACAATGTTTACCTGATCATGTCAAGGCAAAATCATTGGATGCTCCTTTACAGCATGATACTTTGTTTGGTGTTAAGGCAGAAGAGGTGTTAAAGAAAATGGAGGATAAAGCTAAATCTATGCAAACAGTCAAGGATTTCTTACAGATACAGCCACCTCGGTTTAGCAGAAATTGGCCAAGAAAGAATTGGTCCTTTCCAGTATCAGACAGGCCACAGAGAGGCAGATACAGACGCCCAAGAGGCAGATCTCAACCCCAAGGCTCAATCAGACAACGACAGTGGGGCACCTCAACCCCAAAAGGTGGTGAGGACAAGTCTCAACCTTACAGGAAACAGTCACAATGACTTTCCCCTTCGTACGCCAAGCACGTCCCTTTTGGAAGCCCCCTTAGGGGGAAAACTAGCACTTTTTTTCTCAAAACTGGCAAACAATCACCCAAGACAAATGGGTCCTGAATATTGTGTCTCAAGGTTACAGATTCCACTTTCATACTTTACCAAGGCTAAAAGGAATGCCAGACCTGCCACAAAATCAATGGGCAGAGGCACAAAAACAAATTTCAGCCCTCATGGACATGAGAGCTATTCAAAAAGTACCACAACAGGAACAAGGAAAAGGATTTTACTCAAGACTCTTCCTGGTCCCCAGAAAGGACAAGGACTGGAGGCCCATACTAGACCTTTCAATTCTGAATACTTACCTGGATATTCCGAAATTCAAAATGTTGACATTACAGCAGCTTCTACCCATGCTGGGCAAGAAGGCTTGGCTTGTCACTCTGGACCTCAAAGAGGCATACCTGCATGTCCCTAT
The DNA here is from genome assembly GCF_019279795.1 of Protopterus annectens. NCBI lineage: Eukaryota > Metazoa > Chordata > Ceratodontiformes > Protopteridae > Protopterus > Protopterus annectens. Next base: position 916,379,596 of record NC_056733.1, read on the forward strand.
CAGACAAAATTGCAGAAGATACCTCAGATTCAAAGCTGGAACAATGCACTACCAATTCTCTGCACTGCCCTTTGGCTTATCTACTGTGCCCAGGGTCTTCACAAAGTGCCTGATACCAGTAATTGCATTTTGCAGACAAAAAGGAATTCAAGTATATCCATACCTGGACGACTGCCTCATTCAAGCAGAGACAAAGGACATTCTTCTACAGCATCTGGCGTTTGTAAAAAGGTTGCTAATTTCTCTAGGGTACACAGTAAACGAAATGAAGTCAAAACTCGTTCCCTCGCAACAGATTATATTCCTGGGTGCCAGTTTAAATACAACGGCCCAGATGGCTTACCTCACGCCAGACAAACAAGTTCAACTAACTCAATTTTTTCAATTGCTGGCAAGAAAGTCCCATCTCCCTGCAAGAAAAATTCTGCAGGCCCTGGGATTCATGGCGTCCTGCATACTACTAATACCATATGCCAGACTGCATATGAGAAAATTACAATGGTACCTGAAAAGTGTTTGGACTCAACACTCTCACAGTTTAGAAGCAGTAATACCAATGATTCCCTGCCTACAACAGGAGTTTCGATGGTGAGCACAGGCATGTCACCTAAACAAGGGTCAGCCTTTTACCCAACCCACAGCCAGGCAAACTCTAACAGATGCTTTGGATTACGCCTGGGGAGCACACATGGCAGGTAAATGCATTCAGGGAAAGTGGACCACAGACCAGATGCATCTTCACATCAATCAAAAAGAGATGTTGGCTGTTCAAAATGCCCTAACAGCTTTCAAAGACCTTCTACATCCGGGACAATTACTACTAAAGACAGACAGCACCACAGTAATGTGGTACATAAACCAGCAAGGGGGCACTCATTCTTATCCCCTATGCAGGCAAGCCATGACCTTGTGGAACACCGCTCTAACGTATCAAGTTCACCTGCAAGCACAATTCCTGCCAGGAAAGAAAAATACTCTGGCAGATGATCTAAGCAGAAATATCATGGACCCTCACAAATGGAAATTGAATCCACAAATCTTCAGCATGGTAACGCAAAAGCGGGGATGCCCAGACATAGATCTTTTTGCCTCCCCACTGAATTGCCAACTACAAAAATTCTGCACAAGGACTTATCACAAACAAGCATGGAAAGTGGATGCTCTTCTGTTCAGCTGGAAAAACCTAAAAGTTTATGCCTTCCCGCCACTGCCTCTCCTTTCAAAGGTACTCCTAAAAGCCAGACAAGAAAAACCAGAGATGATCCTGATTGCTCCAGACTGGCAATGCCAGCACTGGTACCCTATCTTAAGGAACTTGGCTCAAGGCCCACCATGGATTTTGCCTCAAATTCCACACCTTCTGACTCAACAAAACAGTCCGATCCTGCACGGTCAGCTCAAAACCTTAAACCTGGCTGCATGGCAGATGCATTAATCAAACAGACAACACTTCTCTCTAAAGCTGTTATGGATGTCATTTTGGAGGCCAGGAGGCCTAGCACCAGGAAAGCTTGCTTGGAAAAATGGAAGAGATTCTGCGCCTGGAACCAGGCTCAAAGCCTTGACCCTCTTGTTCCAAACATTCCTCAGATTTTACAATACTTAACTGAGATGCTGGACAGAGGCCTATCCTTCTCATCAATTAAGATCCACACCTCTGCCATTTCAGCACATTATAACATGGATCCTCCTTTATTCTCTCATCCCTTGCTAAAGCTGTACCTCAGAGGTTCTAAAAACATAAGACCGCCCCAGAGAGCACAAACACCAACTTGGGACCTCAATATCGTTTTGGAAAAACTGACCCTACCACCTTTTGAGCCAGCCAATACAGCCGATCAAAAATTTTTTATCATGGAAAACAGCTCTGCTCCTGACAGTAACTTCAGCACGAAGAGTCTCAGAGCTACAAGCATTAATGGCAGTGGAACCTTTATAATTTTTCATCAGGACAAGGTATCTTTAAGGACAAACCCTACCTTTATGCCAAAGGTGGTATCTAGTGTGGCTCTTAACCAAACCATCCATTTGCCAACTTTTTATCCAAACCCCCAGAATAAAGGGGAGAAACTTCTGCATTCTTTGGACATACACAGGCAGCTACACTTCTACTTGGGCAAAACAAAGGTTTCAGGAAGACTGAGCAACTGTTTGTAGCATATGCTGCAGGGTCACAGGGCAAGGCGATCTCAAAGCAGACTATATTCAAATGGATAGGACACTGTATTCGGTACTGCTACACACAGCATGGAAAATGAGTCCCAAAGAACATTAGGCCACATTCCACCAGGGCAACAGCCACTTCAACAGCCTTTCTCAGAGGAGTACCTACCAAGGAAATTTTGGAAGCTGCAACTTGGAGTTCAGTGCACACCTTTACCAAGCATTACCACCTGCCTCTTTACTCTAAATCCAGAGCAGGATTTGCCACTGCAGTTCTGCAGGGCCTCATAGCCAATCCTAACTCTTTATAGACCAGCCACACAACCTCAGCTTTGGGATTCTACCCAAGTGTATTGACTGCAGCAGTGTAACACGATGAACATAGTACAGTTTTGTACCTACCATAAATGTAGATGTTCGAGTGTTCACACTACTGCAGTCCAGGTTACCCTCCCTCCATCCCCTCTGAACTAGCTGGACTTGTCTATACCTTTCTATCCTATACAACCTTTGGGGGGGTATTTGCTGGTAACTGAAGGTATTGTTTTTATTGTATATTTTTGATTAGCAATATGTATTGCCTACCTACTTGGGGGCACCTGACATCTGGGGCAAGAAAAACTGAAGAAAATGGCATCGGATGCATTTTATATACCCCTGGCGCATTGACGTCAGGGAAGAAGAGACAGCAACCGACGCCGAACTAAGACTTTGGAACTCGGGCCGACTGCGGGGACCGCCTTACGGCAGGATAACCCAAGTGTAATGACTGCAGCAGTGTGAACACTCTAACATCTATATTTATGGTAGGTACAAAACTGTACTTTACCCACCCTCCAGCCCCCTGTTTTTCTCTTATTATATCTCTCCTTTCTTTTACTATGCTCAATAGCCTTTTTGGGTGTATTTGCTTTTGTTTGGAGGTATATTTTTTGTGTTTTAAATTCTATACTTATATATGCATATATATATTTTGCTCCCCATTTGGGGGGACCTGACATCTGGGGCAAGAAAAACTGATGTAATGGCATCGGCTGCATGTTTTATACCCCTGACGACCTGACGTCATGGAAGAAGGGACAGCAACCGACGCAGGACCCACGACTTTGTTAATCAGGCCGACTGAGGGCAACCTGCCAGCAGATTACCCAAATGTAATGACTGCAACAGTGAATACACTCGAACATCTACATTTATGGTAAGTGTACACAACTGTACTGTCTGATGAATGATGAGTAGAGGGGCACAATAACCTCTTTTATTCTAGATGCAAACTCTTTTGTGATTAGGTGGGCCACATAGAAGGATTTTCTAATCACCTTGGCAATATTATTGTCAAAGGAGAGATTACTATCTACTTGGGTCCCCAGATCCCCTATTACATTTTCTGTATTTAGGGGACTACCACGTATGTGGTAGTTCGCTGGTACTTTGTTTTTTTCTAAAGGGGATGACTATGCACTTTTTGGCATTTAGCTTCAGGCCATGATTTTGACACCAGGTATCCGTCTCAGTGAGACCCTTCTGGAGGATGTCTGTATCAGCCGGAGAGTCAGTTATGGCCCCCAGTTTGCAGTCATCTGCGAACTTGGTCAGCCATAGTCCTCCTGTGCTTGCCTGTACCTCTGAGAAGTATATACCGAACAGGAGGGGTCTCAGGATGATCCCTGGGGGACACCACTTGTAACTGGTTTAGAGTCGGACCTAGAGCCTGTAACTCTCACCATGTGGGTTCTATCTGTGAGCTAATTGGCAACCCATCTCGTGACGTTCAGGCTGGTGAGCTTGTCTATAATACCAGAATGGGGAATGGTGTTGAAAGCCTTTGGGAGGTGTAGGTAGGCTGTGTGGACCTCCTTTCCCTCGTCTAAAGTCTTGGTAACTGTCGCAAAGAAGTCCACCAGGTGTGGGAGGCATGATCTGCCCTTAACGAAGCCAAACTGGGTAGGGTCCAGTGTTTGAAGGTTCCCAATGTCTCTGTTAATGAATTCCATGATGATGCGCTCAATATCCTTGCAGACCAGGCTAGTCAGACTTATAGGGCGATAGTTCCCGGGGTCCATTGTGGCTCCACCTTTGTGGAGCGGGATAACTGTTGCTGTGCCCCTCTCTATGGGTACGTAGCCTGTAGAGAGACTGAGTTTGAACAGTGCGTTTAGGTGAGGGGTTAGTTCATTTAGGAGCTTGTGTAAGACACAGCCTGGGACACCATCTGGTCCCATTGAAGCTGTATTTTTGGCTTTCGATAGGGCTGTTTTAACCTGTGCGTCAGTGATTGCTGGGGCACTACATTCTTCTGATATGGTTATGGGCCCTTTAGGGGGTGAGACGGGGGTGAAGTTTGCACTAAACCTGTCTGCCAGAATGTTGCCAATATCAGTCTGTTCAGTGTATTTTATGCCATTCTGCACTGACTCAGAGCAGATCTGAGAGTTTCCACTTAGGTTCTTGACATAGCTAAAGAATGCTTTGTGGTCATCTTTGGAATCTTTGGCAGTTTTTCTTTCGAAGCTAGCCTTGGATGATTTTTATGAGGGATCGTAGTTTCTTGCTGATACTGATCAGGGATGTCTTTCCTTCTTGGGATTTTACTCTTTTTCTGTACTAGTTTCCTCCTTCTAATGTGTATAGCTTGTTTATGGCAGGGGTCCACCAGATTGGTTTCCTTTTCTTGGAGGAGTGAGTCTTGGTTTTGCTTTTGATAGCACGATCCATGCATTCTTGCAGGTGCTCATAGAGTGCCTTTGTAAGGGATTCAGCAGCTTGGACAGTGTTGTCATGTAGCATGGAGGCTGTGAACCTTTCCACCTTGGTCTTAAGTAACGTGAAGTCTGCTTTTGAAAAGTTTTTCACTGTGGTTTCCTTGATTGGGGGTGGGGGCGGAATGTGGATATCCAGAGTGATTAGTCTATGGTCTAATCTAACCAGTGAGGATTTGACCTCTGGTGTAGAACACCGGTCGCCCATGCTGGTGATGACCAGGTCCAATATGCTGTATCCTCTTGTACTCTTTCCTTGTTAATTGAGCGATTCATTGTTCTAGGCTTTACTTAATTGACTGTAGTTGCATGATAGTCTTTAAAAAGCCTGACTTATAAAGTAGCAGTTCTGCAGATTTTTTTATTTATCTTTATTACACGTTTGAGACATAAAACAACCATCTTGTACAGTCATCTTGATAAAACAACACAATCTTTATAACCTCATTGAAAAGGGCTGTACTCTCTTTTTTTTTTTTTTTTTCATTTTGACTAAAGGAAATATATTTTACAGGACTTTTAGCAGGATCCCATCAGTATTACACATACAACATGTGAAAGAAATATTCTGAATTTCAGGAATGGACACTTGTGTACTTGCAGCATGACAAACCTGTTGTGTCAGATGGTGCTTACTTCATATCTGTCTCCATGGTAATAATGCAGACATCCCTCCCTCATTCATCACATCACCTTCACATGCGTGCTTATTAAGTAATGCACAATCCCAGTCCAGTATGTCATCTGTGCACGAGAAAACCCATTCACATTAAATCATTAACTCCTGTAACCAAATGAGCAGGCAGTCCAGTTATTTACCGAGTTTCTCGACATCCTAATTTATAACCAGCTCTATAAAGTGCAGGTGTTTTTCTCAAGTCTCGTTTGAATATAGTTTTGTCCATCTGGGAATTCCATTTAGCAAACCAAGAATAAATAAATCATACAGACTGTGGGCTGTGAAGGTGCGGCCTTAGTGGTACCCTGTTCATTGGAACGCCGTGTGTACTTGGATCAGGATAGGTTGAGTTTATAGTAGTACCATAATTAAGGGTTAAATCGTTATAGTGAAATTTGCACAGGCACAGTTTGTGTGTTGCCATCTTTGTGACTTTCGTGTATGGGATTGTAATGTGGGCTCGGCTTTTGTGACTGCTTCTGCAGTTTAATTTGTATATTTCTGATTGAGCTGGGATTTTGTGGCTCTGTCAGTGTAGGCTTGGTTTGCTTGTTGCTGTCTGTGGGCCCTGTTTGTGTGCACCATCATTAAGGATGCATTATGTAAAGCACTACATTTAGGGGTGACATTTGCAGTGTATATTTTTTTTTGCGTTAAGATACAGTTAGCAGGTCAGCAGCTTGGGCTTCACTCAGTTGGTTAGTCAGTTGTAATGCTGCTGTAATGTACCCCATCTGCCATGCATAGTGTGGGTGTAGGTAGAACATCAATGCATGGCAGTAGTCATGGCAATATGGCTGCAGTTGTAGTATTCGAGGAAGCGTGTACATTTACAGGGATGCTTGTGTCTGACCATAAGCCATCTGCACGTACTTCACATGAATAGCACTGTCTTGGTTAGTCTATTCTGTCCTAATTAATCTGTGTGTTACTCTGCTTTCTGAGATCATTTGGTTGGTAATACCACATCTGTGGCTGTAATTTGTTCTTGATGTCAGTTGATCTTAGCTTCTACCAGAACAAAGCCTATGAGTGAGAGTACATGGTTTGTGCAAAGCGACAAAAATGTATAACTCACCCTACCAGCACACCAGTGTATGTTAGAGTTTGTTGATGTCTTAATGCATAGAGCATAGAGGTTGACCTAAGTGTAGTCAAGCTAGCCAAAATGTTCCTTTATTTCCAAGAATTTTTTTCATCAATGCATGCTGTGACAGGTAACCGTTTTCATTGATTTCAGGGCTGAGTGCATTAATGATCATTTAAGCACTGGGTGCAAGAGTTTGTGATGTGTTGGACAGCCTAGAACAGGGACTGAACCAAGCAGTGGACACCTAGCAACCGGTGTAGAGTTTTGATTACAGTAACCATACTACTACAGTAGATGAGGACGTGACTCTGAGCTGGGTCAGGAATCCCTGGTGGAGTGCATTAGAAAGGGCAGTTGTACTTGGCTTTTCATGCAGATGATTAAGGAACTCAACAGGTTCCATGTGTCCACTTCATCTGCTTTAAAAATTCAATGCACCCCTTGTAAGAACCACTGCAAATTAAGATAAATTCTGAGGATTTTGTATACGTATTTAATTTCAAGAGATAAGTTTCTGCACCTCCCCTACCCTTACAGCCATGCCAGGCCTGACACCCTTATGGCCGTGCCTGACTCCTTACAGCCATGCCAGGCCGGACACCTTTATGGCCGTGCTAGGCCCAACACCCTTACGGCTGTGCCTGACTCCTTACAGCCATGCCAGGCCTGATAGGTAGTCTTGTTCTTTTATTGTTTAGGGCCACAGTATAGTTGAAATGGTCCCTTTTGTAAAACCGGTAAAGTATATGTAGGTACATTCCAAATTGGGTGTTGTACTCAATGGGGAGTCTGATAAGGACTGAGTAGAGTGGACCTGGGTACCATACCCTTACCTACAAGTTGACCAACGTAAAATTATTTTCTTACTGTCTTGGTTATGTGTTGGTCGAAGGCCAGATTGTCTACATGTGTTCCGAGATCCATAACTACAGGTCAACTCTTGAGTGTTTTTTTTGATGAAATAATTAGCTTGGGTGGATGATTTCCCAAAGGGCACTATAACACATTTCTCCACATCTGTGGCTTTGGCACTAGTCATTTGTTTGTGTTAGACTCCCTTTAAGGATACCAGTATCATGTGGCGAGTCTGTGATAGCTCTCAATTTAGTCTTTGAACTTGGTGAGCCAAACAACGTTGACATTTAGCCTTGACTTCTGAGAAGTAAATGCCAAACAGGAATGGGCCCAGCACGGACCCTTGGAGTACTCCCCTGATGACTGGTCTCCTGGTGGGGAGGTGGTTTTACCAGTCCTGACTTCTTAGGTCTTATTTGTGAGACAGACATCAATCCAGCAAGTTATGTAGGGATTTTTGCCTAGTTATGAGAGTTCAGCACAATACCCCACTCTGGTATTATTGTCAAACATGTTGAGTCAGTGTGCACAGTTTTCCCGTCATCCATAGCCTTGGTGACCCTCTTGAAAAAGCCTACTAGGTTGAGTAGGCAAGACCTTCCCTTACGAAAGCACTTGCCAATGTCCTTGGTGATCAGTTCTGTGATGATTCTTTCCATGGCTTTACATATTAGACGTGTCAAACTGAGTGGTCTTTAGTTTTGGGATCAGTTGATGGTCCACCCTTATGAAGAGGGATAACCATTATGGCCCTTCATTCACCGGGCATATAACCTGTTTTGAGGCTGTAGCTGAAGAGTGCCTCAAGTGATCCTACTAGGTCATGTTTTAGGTTTTTTAGGAGGCCGCTAAGAACATTGTTGGGGCCCTTTAAAGTAGTGATTTTTGCCCTTAGCATGCACCACCAGGACCTGCTACCTGTTGATAGCGGAGGAATATGTTAGAAGGGATTTCACAGGGGTAGTGGGGGAGATGGGGGGTTGAAGTTGCAGCTAAATTTACAGCTAGTAGATTAGCTGTTTCACCCTATCAGTGAAGGTTGTGCCATTTATGGCTGGTTCTGCACACAGCTGAGTGTTACCTTTAAGGTTCCTGACCATAATACAAGAAGGCCTTGTGATTGTCCTTAGGCTAGGTGGCTGTCCTATACTACTAACTGGCCTTGCTGGACTGTATTATTCCTCTTAGTTTCTTGTTCAGTTGAATCTGAGAGCTTTTGTGTATGAGAGTTGCTCTTTCTGGTTTTGGCCATGGCTTTTTTTTTTTTGTTATATAGCCTGTTAAGGTAAGCATTCCACCAGTGTGGTTTGTTTTTGGCTTTAGATTTGAGCTTACCTCTGGTAGGTACAGCAACCTCAATGCAGCCATTTAAATGTTTGTACAGGATTTCTGTGAATAATTCTGGATAATTAGTTCTGTTCTCTGGGTTTGGAGGAGGCATGAATTTTGGCATAATATCACTTAATAAGATGTAGTTTGATTTAGAATCGCTCCTGACTGTTACAGGTGTAGGGCTTTCCAGGATGATTTTTATTTCAAAGGAAACCGCTTTGTAGTCCATCCTCACCGATGAGGATATGACACAGGGGAAAGTGCAATGCTCTCCCATGTTGGTGAGTACTAGGTCCAGTATGTTTGATCCCCTGCTTGGACAGTGCACTCTCTCATCCAGGTTGTTTGTGTTGGTAAAGTCCAGGCAACATTGTGCCTGTGAGTTAAAGGCAGTGTAGGTTTCCCAGTCTGTAGAGGGGTCGTTAGTTTCCCATGAATAGGCTATTTGGTCGGATGGTGAGTACCTCTAGTGAGGTTAGGTAAGAGTTGTGAGCTTTCTGGGTCATAGAGGTTGACCTGTAGTCACGACATGGCAAAGGACCTTGTTTATGGAGACTTTGACATGGATGAACTCCAGGGCATCTAGCTCTGTAACCAGTCCGGAGTTATCTAGTGTAACATAGATTGAGACACCTCCACCTTTAGTCCCCGTCTGTGCTACTGTTGGCCTAAATGTGTGGAAAGTGCCGTAGCCCTGCACTGCCAAAAAGTTTTCTTCTGCCGCTTTTTATGCTGATGAACGTACTAAACAACCTTTTTTGTGGGGAGGAGGTTTATAAAATACAAGTGGTGGGGGAACTTTTATTACATTTGCCATTCTGAAAATTTTTTGTGATGTCACAAGACTGACATGAATGCTGGCCTTTTACCTTCATTATGCTGTTTCAGGTTTTTTTTTCATTTGTATTTTTTTGTTTTATAGTCCATAATTTGAAAATAGTGGAACTGTGCAAGTCCAGTGAGAACAGTTCATGTGTTTGGTCTTTTAAGTAGGTGGGCCATCTGTCACTCCTCTCCGTCCTTTCTCTCTCTCTTTCTATCTATCCCTTTCTCTGACTCTACACTTTGATCTTGTCCCATGTTGCTGACAAACATTTTTTCACATTTTCCCAGCCTGTGCCTTTCCTTAATTACCGATTACAGAGCTGTAACTTTGTGTGTGCGTGTGTGTGTGAGTAAAATAAATAATGAAGACATCTGAACTTTAAAGGTAAATTTCCTGGTTTTTAGGATAAGCAGGAGACTTGCACTGGTGTGATGCTCAGGCACGATGTGCTGAAGTAATTTGTTTTTCTGTCTGAAGTGGTACAGTGGAGCTGGCAGCTTTTGTCTTTGTCTCTGAGTTGGAGGCCCTGTGCTGTCCACATGTAAAGCCTAACCTTTTCTAATTGAAATGCTCCCAGCCATCGTCATGGTAACTGCAAACTTCACAGAAGGAGAGCAGGCTGAGGCCAGAAAGGAGTTGAAAAGGGAGTTTGTTTGAGTTGTAAAGCAGGAACTCCTCAGTAGAACCCAAGTCTTTTTTACAAGGAGTTGGCTGACTTTGGGAAACTTGGGGGGGGATATTTTTTGGCATCATGGAAGCTGTTAAAGTGAAATTAACTGTGGATGAAAGCAAATGGGATTTACTTTTAGGCAGGAGCAGAGGGTTGTCATGTAGCTACTGACTGGACAATTCCTTCTGTAAGGCCTTAGGCAGGTATAGTTTTTTTTTCACATGAAGAGTTTCTTCTGAGGCATGTGTGCAAGTACTGCAGGTTGTGTAAGATGTTTATGATTTTTCATTTCTCAGTGCTAATGTTTCTGCCCTGCATGCCTGAGCTCTAGGGTGCAGTTGTTTTTTCTGCTCACTGTCTCTGTGGTGTTTGCATGTTCTTAGGTGCTTCCTCGCGGTACTCTGTTTTCTTCCTGCATCAGACTTTTATGTTTGTCCTTGTCATTGTGTCATGGATCATGCTAAAAAGGGTCCAGGAAGAATATGTTAATTTCCTTGGTTAATAAATGAATGTAAATGACAATGTTGCATATTTATATCTTTTATTTATCGATTGACATTTGCTTTACTGGAAAGTCCAACTGGGCAATGGTACACATTTTCAGCAGAAACCAGGGGTGAAAAGCTGCAGAAAACACAGTATTAAGACCGTGACAAGCATAAGTAACATTTAAAATGGGTAGGTAATGCAATTCATTTCCTTTAGTCGCTATAGGAAGTTAAAAACAGTAATGTACTGGCAAAGACATGCATGCAGAATAATATATTTTGTTGTAGCAAAAACTAGAGTATGATTAACTGGCAAGTATAGTCTGACGTTAGAGCAGCAAGACACATATTGGGTGTACTGAATACAATTGTTGAAGATGGTGGGGGAAATACAGGTGAATTCACTTTTGAGAAGGAAGATTATGGTATATACACAGGAGGTCCTAGAAGCTGTAGAAGGCAGAACTGATATAGGTAGACAAGGAAGTAATAAGAAGGTAAATAAACTCAGAAATAGTTGGTATTACTGCAGACTAGTTATGTATGTATGCGCGCGCGTGTGTGTGTGTGTATATATATATATATATATATATATATATATATATATATATATATATATATGTGTGTGTGTGTGTGTATAATATGTATGTATATACACGTGTGAATGTGTATATGTATGTATATACACATGTGTGAACGTGTATATGTATGTGTATGTATATACATATTTGTATTATATATATTTATATTAGGAGCAGATGGTGCTACAGTGGAGATGAGTAATGTAAAATGGGGTAAATAGTTATAGTATGTACAACAGTGATAAATATTAATTTTTCTGTCTTTATTTTTGTCTGTAAAGGTTTTCCCCAGTACTGTTGTTCTTTTCGCTATGTGGTTGCAATGCAGTTAATCAAAATGCTTTTAAGCATACCTGAGACTGTAAGCCCATTCGACTAATTGGGCTGAAAGCTGCTAACATATTTCACGTAAGAGACAATACTAACCCTCCCCAGTGCCTACCTCCTTAGTATAACAAAGTCTTAGGGCTTATAACCTCTGAGTAACGTGTCATTTTGAATAGGCAGGAGCCTGTTCAATTCAATGAATGTTGTATATTTGTGTTTGCCTTTAACTGGGGTATTGGTCTGGTGCACAGAGGACCCGTTTCATTCACAACGCAGGAGTTTAAACAAAGGTAGGACACGAAGTTATGCAGTTCACATAGAAGGAAAACAAAAGATTTGTCATAAAATAGCAATACATGGTAACAAAATTAGGTTTAGAAAACATTCCATAACAGTATTCTCATTAAATTGAAATGGTAGGAGTGGGAAGTCCTGTAACGGCTGAAAGGACAGTTGTTGCTAGCAAGCTTGTAATACTGTTTGGTAGAGAGAGCGTGTGCATGTGTATGTATAATTTCCTGTTTTATTACTACTTAGCTAGGCCATGATGGAAAAACTGCTCCGGTGTTAGTTCACTTAGCTCTAAAAATGATTAAGATTGTGTGGGAGATAACAGCTTTGTTGTAGATTGATATCAAGGCATTGTTAGCTTTATGTGAGGAAACCTGGCATTACATTTATGTAAAGGATATTCTTATGGGATGTGAGGAAACCTGGCATTACATTTATGTAAAGGATATTCTTATGGGATGTGAGGAAACCTGGCATTACATTTATGTAACGGATATTCGTATGGGATTTGTTATGGTTTGGTATGAGATGAGCTGTACAAGGTGACTCTTGCATCAGACTGTGATGCTGGCTTGGGTTCTCTTTCCACATACTGTACAGTGCAGGCATTGTTTTATTTGGACTTGTGTTAGCTGAGGCATACCAGACCGAATGGACCAAGTTTAAGCTTACTTTGTTGTACACGCATGTTGGCCATTACAAGGGTTTGTTTTCCCTTGCATGTTGAAATGATGCTGGAATGGGACTTGCTTGTGAAGTTTAGTGTTGCTGTGGTCAGCTGGTCACCTTGATGTTCGTGTTACACTGCTGCAGTCATTACACTTGGGTTCCCCAGTCGGCCTGAGTTCCAAAGTCTTGGTCCGGCGTCGGTTGCTGTAGCCTCCTCCCTGACGTCAGTGCGACAGGGTTATATAAGATGCAGCCAACGCCATTTTCTTCAGTCTTTCTTGCCGTGCGGTGCCTGAAGCAAAAGCAGTTCGCAAGTGCCAGTCGGCCGACTCCTGAGATTTTCATTCCTAATCCAGAACCGAAGTCTTCTACAAAGCTAAGTACCCCATTGGGGAAACTTTTTCTTGCCTCAGACCGATGTCAGTAAAAGTTAATAACTGTATTTCTTGTGGGAAGCAAATACCTCATAAGGATTTCCATTCCTATTGTATCCCATGCCTAGGCCCAGACCACAACGTCACTGGTTGTCGGTTTTTGTGCTAGGTTTAACAAGCGCGCTATTAAACATCGGTTTGATTTGCCCGACATTATTTTGGCAGAAAATTCAATTACACCATGCCGTCGGAACTTCCGACGACCGGAATACATAAAAAGCGGAAAGACAAGGACAGGTGTCAGAGGCCTAAAACTGACGACGAGGCCTCTTCTAGGCCAGTCGCCGGTTCTCCGGTTTTCAGCGAGGCACCTTTGCAGCCCCTGACGACCGCTTCCACAGACCACCTCCGACTCCCACGTGGAGCTGGCTGGGCCTTCGGACGCACAAGTTTTTCAGCCTACTGAAACTAACCCTTCAGGGGGAACCGAAGTAGCTGAGCAATCCACAGCTTCAGAGGGTGTTATCAGACCTACCCAGTTAACCATTAAACCCTCTGCCAAGTCTAAGCACCACCTAAAAACAAAGAAACAGATACAGCATTCTCCAGGACAGGCTTCCATGCCTAAGAAACTAATGCTCAAAATGGCCGAAGACCTAATCACCCTGATCAAGGGGTCCCATTCCCCACCTGATAAAAGGCCCAGACAGGATGCAGACTATGAATCTTCTGATCAGGTGCCCATTTCCTCAGATTGGGGAGACCTTCCATAGCATGAGGGAGCATTTCCATTGGGAAGGCCAGTATTACTCAGAATCCAAGAAAATGCTCAGAGACTTACAGACCCCTTGCTATTCCACCAGTGTTGGATATTGTGGATGATGTGTATACTGAATCCAGCTTAAATCCTGACTCCTTACCTCCAGCCCCAGTTAAACCTGATAGATACTACAGAGTTCCTGACTCTCACAAATTTCTGTATAAAAGTCCTGTTGCTGACCCTGAAACTATTTCTCAGGGACCCAAAGGGATTAAGGCCTCATCAGCAAAAAACCCAGTTCCCACTGACAGAGATTCCAGAGCATTAGACAGATGGGGAAAGAAAGTATATACGTCTGCAACTTTAGCAATGAGAGCTTTAAATTGCCAGTGTCACATGCTAAAATATCAGCAATTTTTGATGTCTCAGTTGAAACAAAAGATGCTTCCAGATTCAGATCCTCCGAATTTTAAAGAAATGCAGGATTTATTGCATGCAGCTGAACAAGTGGGAAAACGTACTTTGCAATGTGGTTTTGATTCCTTAGAGGCCTCATGCAGAGCAGCAGTTACAGACTCTGTCATTAGAAGACATGCTTGGTTAAAAGAGCATACGTTACCAGATCATGTTAAGGCAAAATTATTGGATGCACCTTTGCAGCGTGATGTGTTGTTTGGAGTTAAGGCAGAGGAGGTATTAAAGAAGATGGAGGATAAGGCAAAACCTGTGCAAACGGTGAAGGATTTCTTACAGGTTCAGCCTCCTCGTTTTAGCAGAAATTGGCCAACAAAGAATTGGTCCTTTCCACAGACAGACCTCAAAGGGGCAGATACAGACGTCCAAGAGGTAGAGGTCAAATACAAGGTCCTTACAGGTCTCGACAATGGGGTACACCAGGCCAGAAAGAAGGGGAAGACTGGCCCCAACCATATAAAAAGCAGCCTCAATGACTTCCCACTACAGCTGCCAGACAGCTCTCTCTTGGCAGCCCCCTTAGGAGGAAAACTGGCACTTTTCTATCACAATTGGCATTGCATCACCAAAGACAAATGGGTTCTCAACATTGTATCTCAAGGTTACAGGTTCCACTTTCACACCCTGCCAAGGTTAAAAGGAATGCCAAATCTGCCACCAAATCAATGGGCAGAGGCTCAAAAACAAATTACAGCACTCATAGACATGTGAGCTATTCAAAAGGTACCACCATAGGAGCAAGGACAAGGATTTTACTCAAGACTCTTTCTGGTTCCCAGAAAGGACAAAGCCTGGAGACCCATTCTGGACCTTTCTTCTCTAAACACTTGCCTGGATGTTCCGAAATTCATAATGTTAACACTACAGCAGCTTCTTCCCATGCTGGGCAAGAAAGCTTGGCTCGTGACTTTGGACCTCAAGGAGGCATACCTGCATGTCCCTATCAGACAAAATTGCAGAAGATACCTCAGATTCATAGCTGGTTTAATGCACTATCAATTGTCTGCACTGCTCTTTGGCTTATCTACTGCGCCCAGGGTCTTCACAAAGTGCCTGGCACCAGTAATTGCATTTTGCAGGCAAAAAGGAATTCAAATTTATCCGTACCTGGATGACTGCCTGATTCAAGCAGAGAGCAAGGACATTCTTTTAAAGCATCTGGCGTTCGTAAAAAAGTTATTAAGTTGCCTGGGGTACACAGTAAACGAAAAGAAATCAAAACTAGTGCCCTCACAAGAGATAATATTCCTGGGTGCCAGCTTGAACACAACAGCCCAGATGGCTTATCTCACACCAGACAAGCAAGGGCAACTGACTCAATACTTTCAATTGATGGCCTTGGGCTACATGGCATCTTGCATACTACTAATTCCATATGCCAGACTGCATATGAGGAAACTACAATGGTACCTAAAGAGTGTATGGTCTCAACACTGTCAAAGTTTGGAAACAGTTATACCACTAATTCCTTGCCTTCAACAGGAGTTTCGATGGTGGTCTCAAGCTTGTCACCTCAACAAGGGACAGCCTTTTACTCAACCCACAGCCAGGCAAACACTGACAACAGATGCATCGGATTACGCCTGGGGAGCACGCATGGCAGGAAAACGTTTTCAGGGCGAGTGGCCCGCAGAGCAAAGGCATCCTCACATCAATCAAAAAGAGATGCTAGCGGTACAAAATGCCCTTATAGCTTTCAAGGACCTGCTGCATCCAGGGCAACTACTACTAAAGACAGACAACACCACAGTTATGTGGTACATAAACAAGCAAGGGGGCACTCATTCCTACCGCCTCTGCAGACAAGCCATGACCTTGTGGAACACAGCTCTATACTACCAAGTTCATCTGCAAGCTCAATTCCTGCCAGGAAAGAAAAACACACTGGCAGACGACCTAAGCAGAAACATCATGGATCCCCACGAATGGGAATTGAATCCACAAATATTCAGAATGATAACACAAAAATGGTGGAGCCTGGACATAGATCTGTTTGCATCCCCAACGAACTGCCAGATACAGAAATTCTGCACAAGGAGTTACCATCCACAAACATGGAAAGTGGATGCCCTCTCATTCAGCTGGAAAAACCTGCAGGTATATGCTTTCCCACCTTTACCTCTCCTTCCAAAGGTACTCATAAAAGCCAGGCAAGAAGAGCCAAAGATGATCCTGATTGCACCAGACTGGCCACGCCAGCACTGGTACCCAATCTTAAAGAACTTAGCACAAGGACCACCCTGGATTTTGCCTCAAATTCCACATTTGCTGACACAGCACAACAATCAGATACTTCACAGCCAGCTAAAGACCTTAAACCTAACTGCATGGAAAATTCTTTAGTCAAGCAAGCAATGCCTCTCTCCAAAGCTGTTATGGATGTCATTCTGGAGGCCAGAAGGCCTAGTACCAGGAAAGCCTATTCTGATAAATGGAAGAGATTCTGTGCCTGGAACCAGACGCACAGCCTTGACCCTCTTGTCCCAAACATTCCTCAGATACTTCAGTATTTAACTGAGATACTGGAGAGAAGGGCCTCTCCTTCTCATCCATCAAGATCCATGCCTCTGCCATTTCTGCTCATTACAACACGGATCCACCAATTTATTCTAATCCTTTGCTCAAACAGTATCTCAGAGGGGCTAAAAACATGAGACCACCCCGTAGAGCACCTACTCCAACTTGTGACCTCAACTTTGTTTTTGAAAAATTAACTTTACCTCCTTTTGAGCCAGCTAACACAGCAGAATTAAAATATATCTCTTGGAAAACTGCTCTGCTACTGGCAAATAACATCAGCATGAAGAGTTTCAGAATTACGGGCACTAATGGCAGTGGAACCTTTCCTCATTTTCCACCAGGACAGGGGGTCTTTAAGAACTAACCCTACGTTTATGCCAAAGGTGGTATCAAGTGTGGCTCTTAACCAAACTATTCACTTGCCAACTTTTTATCCAAAACCACAGAATAAAGGGGAGAGACTACTACATTCTTTGGATATTCACAGACCGTTACGCTTCTACTTGGACAAGACCTAAGCTTTCAGAAAATCTGAACAATTATTGGTAGCATATGCTGCAGGAGCACAGGGAAAAGACATTTCAAAACAGACTATTTCAAAATGGATAGGACATTGCATACATTTCTGCTATACACACCATGGGAAACCTGTACCTAGCAGCATTAGATCTCACTCCACCAGGGCGACAGCCACTTCGACTGCCTACCTCAGAGGAGTACCTACCAAGGATATTTTGGAAGCAGCAACATGGAGTTCTGTGCATACCTTCACCAAGCATTACCATTCGCCTTTACTCCAAATCTAGAGCTGGCTTCACCACTGCTGTGCTGCAGGGTCTTATAGCCACCCCTAATGCCTTATAGAACCAGCCACCCTACCTCAGCTTTGGGATTCTACCCAAGTGTAATGACTGCAGCAGTGTATCACGATGAACATAGTACAGTTTTGTACCTACCATAAATGTAGATGTTCGAGTGTAAACACTGCTGCAGTCCAGGTTACCCTCCCTCCCTCCTTCCTCTCTTACTTGCTGTTATGTACCTAGGTCTTCTACCCTTTACTACCTATGGGGAGTATTTGCTGGTAACTGAAAATTGTTGTTTGCTTTTCTTTTGTATACTTTACTAGCAATTTGAATTGCCTACCTATTCGGGGGCACCTGACATCTGGGGCAAGAAAAACTGAAGAAAATGGCGTCGGCTGCATCTTGTATACTCCTGTCGCACTGATGTCAGGGAGGAGGCGACAGCAGCCGACGCTGGACCAAGACTTTGGAACTCAGGCTGACTGGGGAACCGCCTGACGGCAGGATAACCCAAGTGTAATGACTGCAGCAGTGTTTACACTCGAACATCTACATTTATGGTAGGTACAAAACTGTACTTTTTCCCCTCTCTGTTTAAATTATCTTACATCACAAAAATTTATTTCTGTACAGTCAGACTGAGAAGTGCATGTTTATTTATTTATTTTGTAAACTGTTAGGTCATTATGGTAACAAGGTGAGCAGGAGTAGAGTAGACTTCCTTATCCATAGTCAGTCTTCATCCTTTTGGATCCTCAAGTGCTCCCAAGGTGAGAGACATAATCCCTCTAGTGTGTCCTGAATCTACCCTAGGATCTCCTCCCAGTAGGACAGTCCTGTTAACATTCCATGGAGAAACCCAAGCAGACTTCTCGCAAGGTGCCCAAACCACCTCCACTGATGTTTCCAACCTGAAGAAACAGTGGTTGCATTCCAAGATCTCCTCAGATTGTCATACTCTGGGAGGGAGTCCAGCTACCCTGTGAAGAAACCTCATGTCTGTCATTTCAGTTTTTGAGTAATGTCTCAAACCTGTAATGGTTAATGAGGACATATTGACCAATAAGCTGAGAGCTTTGTTCTAGAACTCTGCTCTCTCTTCACCACCCCATTGTGCCACGGTGGTGCTGATTTTTATCCTAGCCACATCACACTTAGTGTATTTTCCCTTTCGTGTTGGACATGAATTGCTTGACACTGAGAGGATGGCAGTGTCTACAGATAGCAGAAATGCAGCTCTCATTCCCAGAATGCCATAGTGGATGCCCTTTGAGTTTTGGTGTGCCTTGATCTCGTTTCCATGAAATCACAAATGAGACACCAATGCCACGTACCCTTCAAGGAGTCCTGCATGCAGTTTGAAAGTACTTGAGTGAATTCTAAGAACATGGGCATCACTCTATGTCCTGAAATGCAAGGACCAAATAGCAGGCAGCAGCAGCCCTTCTCACAAGACAGTTGGGTTATGGGGTTTTGTACCTTCTGCATGGCCACAAAAATATGTCAGCAGTGTTAAAGTCCTGTATCTTCTCCATCAATTTCTCCAGGGGCAAAATGGTGATCCATAGATCCATTCAAGAAATCCGCATGCTCCTCCAAAATGAAATGCCTGAGTATTGAAGAAAGGATCTTTTTCAGCCCTCTGTTTATGGTTCCCAAGGGAGGCTAAGGAATGTTAGACTTATGTAACTGGAGAATGCCCTTCTGTTTCTTCTTTTTTAGAGATGGAGATTCTTGTTTGTCAGTCAAAAAGTACTGCCCCAGCCTTCTACAGAACATTGGAAAAGCCTGTTGACCTTGAGACTCTAATTCTCCAGTGCTTTCAGCATGTCCTAGTGATTATTATGCACTCCACCAGCTTTGTCCCACCATAAATGTGCAATTCCTGCCTCAACCTTACCTACCAGGAAAGATTCAGCTCCACGCCTGCTTCTGCCACTAACATCACGGGAGAAGGCTTTTTGAGTTTTTCACAAGTTCTTTTTACATAGTTTGACACTGTCCCTATTCAGGGTTGGCATTTCTCTACCATTCCTGGGAAGTGCTTTGGCAGTACCCTGTCTTTTTCTCCTTTGTCACTGGATAATCTGCCAGAACCTGTTTAAGGCTATCCAAAAGTTATAGACTATGGCCAAGTCCAACTCTTCCTACACTCTGGTCTTTATTCTCCAGGGCCTCACCAAACTCTTCTGTCACATGGGCCTTCCTTCTGTATGGCCTCAGCCAATTTCTTCCATATATATATATATATATATATATATATATATATAGAAAGTCAACACACTGCATTGCACCAAGGTGCCTTTAAGCTGAACTTGTAAGTAGATATCTGGTACATTAGAGAAATAAACTCCATTACTGTCTCTCTCAACCCATTAAGCACAAAATGAAAGCTTTGACTTGAGGGGAGAGCTTGCCTTTTATGTCTTGTTTTATTTATTTATTATTTGAATTTAACTGGGGTACAGCAGTGATCACACATGACCAATTTCAGTCTTAGCCCAAGGTAGTAAAATATAATAATAAAATAAGAAGGCAGGTAATTATGCAGCGCAGTACAGTATAGCATGTGCAGTAAAAAAAACTTAGATTTCATGTTAGTAAATGTAACGCTACAACTTTACAATAAGTTCATTAGCAATGATAAGAGATTAAAAGGTCAGATCATTAAAGGTCTCGGAAAAGTTTTTTATTATTTATTTTTTATTTTACATTTGTTAGCTGGATACATATCCTTTTTCAGTAGAGGCCCGAGGAGAAAAGCTCCAACATAATGGAAAATACATGTTGAAAATACATGTTACAAAAAGAGAGAATACATGTTACATTTACAGGATAGAAAAAATAATAACATAGATGTTATATAAGACAAAAGAACAAACAGCAGGTTATACATAGTAGTGATATAGCATATACTAAATAGAATATAGACTAGATCAATAATCACTCGCTTACAATTAGGGGTCAAGAGAAATTAAAGATCAGCATAAGGGAAGTGGACTGAGGAGATATGGGACTAGGTGGGTTTGAGATATATAGTTAGTCAGGTTCACGACATGGGCATAGCCATTGTGTCTTGAGATATTCTTTAAGGTTGTTTTTGAACTGATTGTGCAAGGTTGTAAGTCTTAGGTAGTTTGGCAGGGAGTTCCATGGCTTGCCAGTGGAGTTGGCATAGAGGGCATCACCACCCGAGTTGTTAGCTTTGATGGTTAGGATCTGGGTGCTGTTGGATGATCGAAGGCTATTAAGGTTAGTATAGGGGGTCAGAATGCTGCAGAGTGAGGGAGTTATATCTGGTTGGTTGATTATTTTACAAGCTTCAGTGAGTTGGTTAAGTTTGAGAAGATTGGGCAGTTCCAACCAGCCAAGTTTCCTCAGGTTAAGACAATGGTGGGTGCGATATGGGGAACCTGTTATAAATCTAGCAATGTGGTTGTAGGCAAGAGAGAGCATGTTAAGCTCATGTTTATTGAGGAAAGAAAGGACCGGGGAAGCGTAGAGGAGGGTGGAGAGGAGATGCGTGCGGGCAATAGTTAATTTGGCTGTAGGAGTTAAAAAGTTTATTATTCTGTTCATGGAACCAAGTTTTTTGTTAACCGATTTTACGGTTTGGGTAATGTGTATGTCAAATTTGAGCTTATGATCAATAGTAACACCTAGTAATTTGGTACTGGTGACAGGGGCTATGATGGTCCCATTGTTGGATTTAACATGGAAGGTTATATTGTTAGTATTTGGGAGTTCTTTTCCTAGGGGTGAGAAGACGTTGGGGAAAAATAGTAGTAATTTAGTTTTAGTTGGATTGAGTAGGAGTTTTAAGTCGGTGAACCATTTTTCTACTAGAGTAAAACAATGTTGAGTGGTGGTTTGGAGATTCGAGAGGGAGACATCTGAGCAGATCAAGGTGGAGTCGTCGGCATATTGGATGCAGGTGGATTTAGGGATGACTGAGTGAAGGTCGTTTATGAAGATGGAAAACAGAAGTGGACCCAGTATCAAGCCCTGAGGAACGCCTATGGTATTGGGGAGCAGGCCTGATAGTCTGTTTTGCCACAGGACAGCTTGTTGCCTACCAGTGAGGTAAGCCTTGAACCAGGTTAGTGCCGGGGTGTCCAGATGTAGGGTTTCAAGGGTGTTAAGAAGGAGCTGGTGATTGACCATATCGAATGCTTTTGATAGGTCAAGAAAGAGGGCGGAGGATATTAGTTTGTTATTACGATTGTTATTAATGGAGTCGACAAAAGAAAGGAGGGCAGTAGTTGTGCTGTGGTGGGGGCAAAAGCCGTGCTGGGAGTTGGACAAGAGATGATTAAAGGTTAGGTAGTGAAGGAGTTGTTTGTGGATGCATCTTTCCATAATTTTCGCTATTGGGGACAGTATTGCTATTGGTCTATAGTTTGATGTTTCCGTGGAGGTACCTCCTTTGTGAAGCGGAATGATGTAAGAAATCTTCCAAATAGAGGGGATGCTAGCTTCAGTTATAGTTCTATTTATAAGGATAGATATGGGGTAGGCGATTACATCAGACGCAATTTGTAAGAATTCCGCTGGGAGGTGGTCAGCCGCTAGGGTGGTTGGTTTGAGTTTTTTTAAGAGGGTACGTATAAATGCGGAAGAGACTGGCTTTAAATTGAAAGGGGTAGGGGCATCATCATGAGGTTGTGTGGCAGATGGGGGAGAGGAGGTTAGTTGACTGGCTAGAGTTTGGATAGTCTCGGTGAAGAAGGAGTTAAAGGTGTTGGCTACTTCTTCCTGCCCTTTCTCAATAAGTTTCTCAGGGGTTGGTGTAGTAGTTTTACCTGGGTGCAGGAGGTTGTTAAAACCAGCCCAGAATTTCTTTGCGTTGTTCTGGTGTTTATGCTGGAGGTGGCAGAAGTATTGTTTTTTGTCTTGGGTAATGGCTGTTTTAGTAGTGTTTCTTAGCTGATGAAATTTAGTACGATCTTGGGGGGTTTTTGTGGCTCTCCATTTATCCCAGGCCTGGTCACGGAGTTTAATTTTGGTTTTAGTTTCTCTAGTTAGCCAAGGTACTATACGTGCTTTGGATCTAATTTGTCTATGTGGGGCATGTGAGTCAAGTATCTTAAGGAATGTGTCGTTAAAGTGGGACACACTCTCCTGGAGGGGTAGAGTTTTTAATATGGTCCAGTTGCAGGATTTTAGGTCAGCAAGAAATTGTTGTGGGACAAATTTCTTTTTGTTTCTGATTAGTCTATATAAGGGGGGGTTGGAAGTTGGGCATTTGTGTTTAATAATATATGTAATTAGGTGGTCACTGAGGTCACTGGGAAGGGTGCCAGTGGTATAGTTGTTTGAGTCTGTATTGGTAAGGATCCAGTCAATGGTACTTTCTTTTTGGAGAGTATTGCCTATTCTGGTTGGGGATAGGATATTTTGGGAAAAAACATGTAGGTTAATAGGTTGTGGGGTTGTATGGGTAGAACAGAGAGACCAGTCAATATTGACGTCCCCAAGTACTATAGTTTCTTGTGGGTAGTTGGTGGCTAACCAGCACAGGGTTTGCTCCAGGTTTTCTATGTTCTTCCCTGGTGGGATATAGGTTACAATGAGGTTGATGCATTTTTGAGTGTTTAGGCATATCTTTAGGGCAATAAGTTCTAAGTTAGAGATTATAGGGGGTTGTAATGGATTCCTAAGGATATTCAGGGTATTTCTAAACATAACAGCTATTCCTCCCCCTTTTTTCTTTGCACGGTCAGCCCTGAAGATATTATACCCGGGTGGGAGGATCTCTTCATCCTTAGTGGTGGGTTTTAGCCATGTTTCAGTTAGACACATAATGTCAGGGGAATGAGTAGCTATCATGGCGTGCAGGTTGTGAACTTTATAGTTAATGCTTCTTAGGTTCAGATGTAGTATTAGTAGGGAGTCGGTAGTTTTTCGGGTTAATTTAGAGGGGTTAGAGTCTGGGACAGTGGTGGGACCTGGGTTTGGATGGATATCACCATCAATGATGATTTGATTTTTCAGGTAAGCTAAGAATCTTTGTAGTTTAAATAGTAATTTGAGGTTAGTTCTGTTATTAGGAGTTTTAGGGTGATGAAGGGTGAGATGGACTATTTTGGGGGATATAATTTTATCCTGGTAGAGTGAAGGTGGAATAGAAATAACATAAAGATTGGATTGGGAGTTAGTGTGGCGATTAGGGAAGGGGATTCCTATAAGAGTTTGGTTTTCATACTTTGTTAAGAAATAAGCAGTGACGAGTAGTATTGTTGTAAGGGGGGTGATAGAATAAATGAGTTTGGCCATGATGGAGATAGGGAAAGGGTAGTGGGAGGGGGGAAGAGACTTAGTGTTAAATTTGGTAATGGGGGTGGGCCTAGGTGTGGGAGGAGTAGTGTGAGTCGAGGGAGCTTTTGATTTGCGAGGGTGGAAAGTGGGAGGGGCTGGCTATCCCTATAAATGTAGGGGTACTGGGGGCGGGTGGGATAAAGAGGGCAGGGAGGGGAGCGGAGCGGGGCATACACCGCCAGGAGTTCACAGGGTCTTAGAGGGAGCAGTAGTTGAGTGCAAAACTCAGCACAGAGGAGTTTCTACTACTGTTTTTTTGTACTATTCAAGGAAAGAAGCAATTTTCCAGGTATTAAAGTTAGCACTTTAATTATTCTAGTGGTACTGCCAGGTTCCTGAGACTAGAACGCTATTCCTAGCTAGTAAAGAGATAACAATGCTTAGAATTTACCCTGTAGTTTTAATAGAGATTAGGTTGAAGTTTTTTGTTTTCTTTTTAGGAGGTGAGTACTGGTCAGAGCATTCGCTGTAGATTGTAGTCCAGGTAGGAGCGTTTTGGGTCTTGGGAACCACGCGTTGTTTAGTTAGGATGGGGGGGTTCCTGTGATACAAGGGAAAGAGATAGCAAATTAGAATTACTAAGGTTGAACTAGTAAAAAATGCAGACTAAGACAGTTTTACGGTTAAACCCACATACAGTCTGGAAAAAGTGTTTAAAACAGTATATAAAACAGTGCGTGTTTCAGACACTATCACATCATTACTATTTGGTGAGTCCGTTTCAAACAAGCAGTCTTGCAAAGTTTAGTCTTTTATCACTAGTTAATTTTAGCCAAGTACAGCACAAAGCAGTATTGCAAGGTTGAGTCAACAAATCTCTAGTTAATTTTGACAAAGGTACAGCACAATGCAAGTCGTTAATTGAGTTTGAAAGAGGACGCCAAGTTTACACCAAGAACACGTGCAGACACTTTGTGTTTGCTACAGCACTATAAACCAAGTCGCTTATTAGATATAAGCAGAATGACACCAAATATGTTCCAAAAACACATGCAGATACTTTGCAATAGCTTCAAATATCGTCAGTCCTAGTCGCTATATGATATGGTAAAAAGACGCCAGATGTGCGTCAACAACACGTCTTCTGTACTTGTATTCCATATAAGGAGCTCTTGTAATGTTTCATAAACTCTGCTATCATTTGTTTGGAATTTGGCAGAAAAGAATGTAAACTCTG